>NW_010400488.1:25058-46625 GCF_000710305.1 Buceros rhinoceros silvestris | reverse complement strand
CTGGTATAAACCCATCTCTTTAGAGGCACTGCCCAAACTCTTCAGACATGGGTCTTTAATGTTAGAGACCTCAAATCGTGTTTAGGTTCAAGGAGTGAGCATTTTAACGGGGGATAAATGCTTCGCACTGGAACACTTTAGACACCAAGTGAAGGCTTTCAAAATGCCCTCAAACTTTTGGAGTTATCTTCAGGAGTTGCTCTGCACTTGCTGTCTCTCTGTCTAAAAGCAGATGGAGGACCTTGCTCTTGGGCAGTCAGAATGGAAACTGTTGACTCTTACTTAAACGTCCAAATGCAGATTAAACTTTTCACGGGCAGTCTGGTGTGTTGTGCACATCAGATACAAGCAGCTGAAACCATCTCCAGTTTGGATCTACCACAACCTCACCCTTCATACAGTCGTTGGAAAGATAATTGTGACCCATTACTCCTATTTGCTGGGCTGCCTGACCTGGTCATCATGACTACTACTTTGGGAGGGCTATAAGCCCAGGTCTGGCATGCCCACGCTTAAGAAATGTAAATTACTCATCACTTTCTCAGTTACCATAGCAGGGGTCTGGATGCCACTTAAAACATCTTACCTTAACCAAGTAAGTGCAACCCATTCTGTGGGGATTATCTTTCACTGCACGCTGCAGAAGGTAAAGAAGGAAAAGCAGATCAGATAATCAGGCGGTCGGCTAAGTCAGGATGGTCCTGACTATTAATAACAACCCTAGTAAACTAATAAAGTCCTATTAATAACAATAATATAATTTAATGTGACGAGTGCATCATACTTCCGTTTTACCACCCTTCAGAAGGGTTATTTAGTCGATGGGTCCGGTCCGCTGTGTTACAAAGCTGTAACACCTCTGCCTGGCAGGATTAACAGACCCCACGCTCAGCGCCTCCCGTGTAATATTTGCCCCTGTTACTGCTTCAATAGGGTGGTAATAAACAAGTGATTAACACTGGTTGCTGGTCATTAAGAGCTCAGAAGTTCACTGTAGTTCGACAGGTTGCTGGTCATTGTCTGGGCTGGGGTAACAAATCATTGTGCAAAAGACCAAGAGCAAACACGTTGCGGGTTTTCTGGCTACGCTGATCTTGCTCCCACCTAATCGAACCAAGCCCATAGGGCGCAGCCTGATAGGGATGGTACCACCATAATGAAGATCTGAATATTAGTGGTTTGACATCCATTTTTTTTTTCTTCTCTTGAAGAAATCTCCGAGTGACTGCAGCAACTTCGACAAGGAATTTCTAAATGAAAAACCCCGACTGTCCTGTGCCGACAGAGCACTGATTAACAGCATGGACCAAAATATGTTCAGCAACTTTTCTTTTGTGAACCCTAAAATGGAGAAAATATTTTCCTGAGATCTGCCTTACTGAAGGGACTCTCTGTAATGGTTTGAGTAACACTTTGTCAACTGGAGACTATGCATATTTTTATCAAGAACCCACCAGAAAAACACCTCAGTGAAGGTTTGTACCATGCCTGGAGGCTTCCAGATTATTCCAGTCTGTAGCAGGCGCCAGCCACTCTTTGCTGATGATGAAAGTTTTTGTGGTATCTTTTGGTCTCTCTTCTCTCTTTTTGTAATGTTCTCGAAGTTGAGAGCATCTGAAAATGAGCAAGTTACAAAACCTGTTCCTCACTACGTGCACACACATCCAACAGGTTTCTCTGTAAGAACAAAAACAAGCATATTTGAGCTTCTGGTGATGTCAGTACCCATTTCTTCAATTCTTACTTCAGCCAACCTCTTTCTGAAGGGCAAGAGGTTTGCTCAAGGCCTGAGGACATCTGGGAAGACTTCAGGCAGGGTCCTTTGGTAACCTCCACTTGGACGTGTGCAGAACTGTGCATGTGTGCATAGTTTTGAATTTTACTCCCTACACCCTTTAAAAATAGGTGTTAGGATTCAATTTTGCTCCACTGGGAGGAAGCGACTTCGCAGGTGCCCGTTCCAAGCGGTCGTACATCTCAGTCAGAGGCCCTGGAGCTAAGAACTCAACCCTGAAAGAGGATCATTGCTATGGCAAGTGTCAAGATCAATACAGAAAACCAGTGATTTACACTTAGTACTTGATCGAGAAGGATGGGAAGTGCAGTCCAGCAGAAAGCCTCAAGGACCCGTGTTCTAAAGCTTTAACTGTCCTCACACATGCCAGGCTCAGAGCAAAATCTGGGCTGGGCTTTCTGGAGCTTTATCCTAAAACCTCATGTCAAAGGTGGAAGGGATTTCCTCAAGTGTTGTTTGAGTGCCGTAATCCTGGTCTTCCAGTCACAGCATTGTGTATTTTACTGGAAAGGTGGTGATCAGTCCTTGCAAAGGCTGATATACTTTCTATTGCTTTAAATGATGTCCCAGCTCTTTGTCTCACCTGGTGGACATGGGTCAACAAGCTGCACCCAACGGTCACAGGACGGGCCAGCACACCAAATGGTGGTGGTCATCTCCTTCACCTTGTGACATTTTGCTGTGTGTTCTATCCCTTTGCAGTCTGTGGAAATGTAGATGGGTTAAAAAAGTCTTTTCTGTGATACTTTCATCATGGGATACTTCTAAATAAGGATGCTCTGTTTTATGAGGTTGGAGAGATGTAGAACTGGCCAGTTACTGCTTGTCTCTGAGATACCAGTTAAATACTCAGTCAAAATTAATTCAAAGCCCTGAGGATTCTGTAGCAGCTTAGACTTATGCAGTCTTCCATGGTGGTCTTAGCCTCTGGTTGAAGTATGTTTGAATCTCCACTGCCTCAACTCTCCAGTCCATGGAGAAGAGAATGTCTAGAAGGTGAGTCATCCCAAAATCAAATGCCCTTCAGAGGTGCCTTTCTGGCTTTGCTGGACCAGCCTATCATCTTGAAACTCCGGACAGGACAAATGCAGTCTTGGGATCTCCCTGGCAGTGACTGCAGGCATCAAACCCTGCATGACCAAGAGCAGAAGAGCCTGACGTTGACAAGAAAAGCAGAACCCGCTGAAAAAGGTTTCAGTCCAGTGACTGTCGTGAAATTCTTGTTTGCGCTGTATGAAACGCCGGGCGCATCTGTGCTCACAGTTTGTGCAGCTAGTCATCGTGTTTAATTAGAACAGTTAACATGAATTTTTTAAATGCCAGTGCTGTTTGTACAGGTTAATAAAATGTTGCGTACAATGGGATAACGAGCACTGAAGTGATTAAGAGGGACAAAGAACAGAGGTGCTTAGAAAAGCCATTAAAATGGCTCTGTGCTTTCTGGGGGACGTCCCCCAGGGGAATCTCAACCCAGAAATACCCAGGGTCAGCGAGCATTTGAACAGCTGTAACTACTACACAGACCTGTATCTAAACCAAGCATTTGGTGCTGTGCAAAGGTGTCCAAGAAAGAGTTAAATGTTCCTTTTCACTACCTGAAGGTGACACGGCTGTATATAGGTCTTGGTATCTCAAAGAGTTTGAGGAACCCAGATATGCAGAGGTTGTTACTGTTCGAGGGTGATTCAGGCCATCTTCCTTTGACACCAGAATAAGCCTGGATCAGCCAAGTCCTGATCCAGGAGGGATCAGGAGGGCCTGGCCCTGTCCATATGCTATGGATGGAGTCTGGGTGGTCTGATCCAGACTAGAGATTGCATTTCTAAGCGTTTGGAGGTTGCCAGTGTCCCACTCTGAATGACTGGTAGGGATGTTTTCTTTGCAGCAGCACGGTGGTTTGTGTTTGACACCGCTGCAGAGACACTCCTTGAGGGTAGACTAAGGAGCAGGGTACTGAATCACCTCTTGTGATGAGGTAACTGAAGAGCATCAGGGTTTAACCCCTCTCTGACCAGAGGCAGGGCTCTCTGCGCTCCAGCTGTGGTCCCGTATAACAAAAGCAGCCAAACATAAGTGGGTCATAAAGGAGCACGTTTGAGTAACTGCTGGAGCAGATAGTGTTAGACATGCTGCAGGGCTTTTGACGCAAACCACAAGAAGTGCCTGCTTCTCTCTGCAAGGTGTCTTCAGCTTAAAAATTGAATAAACCCGTTGAGGATGGGGGGAGGGAGATGGGGAGAGGTGGGTACAAGCCACAAATATACAAGTAGATGCTGTGTGTCTCAGCGGTGCCACAGCCTGAAAACCCTCCCAGCTGTGCCTGTGGTGTGCAAAGAGTGACGTGGTAAGCAGCAAGCATTTTCCTGTGGTGGCAGCGATTGAGAGATAGGAGCTGGTGAGGGTTGAAAGCCAAACACCCAGACGGAAATGAGCAGGAGCCCAGGTAGTCACAGAGATGCTCCTTTGCCTTGGCTAAAACTGACACCTCCATACCCGTCCTGTTTCATCTTCTTTCTTCTTTTTTTTATCTTGCCCCTTTTCCATAAAATCTCCATTTTATGGCACAGTAGATGAGGCTTGTCAGGTTTGGTTATTAATTCACTGAAGGCCCAATCCTGTTCTGGAGCCCCACGGGATCGCAGTACTGCTGTAGGAGCACGGCACCTGCAACATCAGGGTCTGACCTCCAGCACCACCTGCTTCAGCTCAGGTTTTGTGAGCCCTCACCACCCAGCTACTCCTTCCCCTGTCTTCATCTTCACTTGACAGATGCACAAATTCCTGCTTGTTGGCATTCACCAAACCTCAGGATGATGAAGAGGTCAGGATGAGTGGGAGCCACCAGCAAGTGACTGCCCTGATTTCAGCCCTCGTGTAAATCCCTCCAAGTTCCTTTCCCGAGGAGGCTGATTGCTCTCACAGCTCCTCAGCATGCAGCCCAGGGGTATGGTTTCCCCTCCCACTGGGAAGATCAAGATCCACCCTGCACCCACCATGGACTTTTCTGCTCTTGCAGAAAAGAAAAGCAACTTTGTGGCTAGCAGACATGTCTTGCAGTGGAGAGGTATCGCCAAAAGACCTTGTCTGCCAGTACTGCTCCAAGTAATGAGTAATGCAAGCCAATATGCTCATCCCGTTTTTGTATCTTTTTTGTATATTTGTACCTTTGACACTTAAAAACCAAGTGAGAGATCACTCTTGGGACCTAAGCTGCTCCCTCACTCCGAGAGAGGCCAGCTCAGCTAACGAATCACCTGCGGCAGCTAAGATCGTAATCAGGATGTAGCCGGAAAAGAGCCTTACAGTGGTGTGAAACCAGTGGAGCTCTCAGTGCCGACCGCAGGAAGCTTTTTTATCTTCCATGCTTACAAAGAAGTTTTATCTTCATGATATCGCAGTAGCCAAGGTAGCACATGCAGAGCTGGTGAAATACAGGAATTAATGTATTTCTGGCTCTTCTGTAACAGGCACTGGTTGTAAGCCAGCGGTCCTGTACAGGTCAGTGACTGTACCTGACATGACGGGGTCCGTTATACTGTTTGGTAAGAGGTACAACAGACTTCTTTATCCCCTGTATTACCTTAATGTTTATATACACAAGGATATGAAATAATAGAAAAATAAAAAGGAAGTGAAGCAAAAAAACCCATCGAGTTGTGGAAGATGAAACAAGCACAGAAAAGGAAAGTAGAGAAGAAAGGAGGGATACAGGTGGGTAGAATCTTCTAGGGCACCACTTCCCTTCGTTCATGGTTTCTATTACAACTCCGCTGTTTTTCTTCAACGTCACCAGAACCACAGAATCACAGAATAATTTTGGTTGGGAGAGAAGTTTGAGATCATCAAGTCCAACCTTTCACCCTGTACTGCCAGATCACCACTAAACCATGTCCCTCAGCAACACATCCATACACCTGTTCAATGCCTCCAGGGATGGGGACTCCACCACTGCCCCGGGCAGCCTGTTCCAATGCTTCACAACCCTCGCTGTATGGAAATTTTTCCTAATATCCAACCCAAACCTCCCCTGGCACAACTTGAGGCCTTTTCCTCTCATCCTATTGCTTGTTACATGGCAGAAGAGACTGACACCCACCTTGCTACAACCTCCTTTCAAGGAGTTGTAGAGATTAAGAAGATCTCCCCTCAAACCTCCTTTTCTCTAGGCTAAACAAGCCCAGGTTCCTCAGCCGCTCCTTATAGGACTTGCTCTCTAGAGCCTTCACCAGCTTTGTTGCCCTTCTCTGGATATCCTCCAACACCTCAATGTCCTTCTTGTAGTGAGGGGCCCAAAACAGGACACCGGTACCATCCTAGAGTTGCTTTTGTGGCTGAAACACAGGATTTTCGGAGATTTTGGAGGGTGGGACAGTCTGAGGCTGGAACAGATGAGTGGTTCTAATCTGGCCTCTCGGATGACACAGCACAGCCACTTCTGCTGTGACATATCCCGCAGGAATACATGTTTCTGTCCTGAATCTGTATTCAGGTCCCAAGTCAAACAACAGAGTTCATCCATCTATGGTGTAGGAATGCAGTTTAACTGCTCACCCAGCACCACTGAGACACCCTGGGGTATCCTGGAGGACTTCCACTGCACATGGGTCTTTCCTACAATCTGTGGCATATTCCACAGCCCTATTACCCCTAAGTCCCCCCAACAGCAGTGGACACATCTGTGTATGCAGCTGAATCAAGCCCGGTAGTTGAGTTCACACTACAACAGGCACCTGCACTCAAGCAGCTTGTGGTGGGGACAGCATGTCACAGCTCAACACATACAATTGGTCTGGGGTTTCATTTTTTTTGTCTTTGCCACTAGGTTGCAAAAATACCTCGAATCCTGTCCTGAAAAACACCAGAAACAAACAGCCTTTGCTAAGGTGCTCACCAGCCTCCCAGACAGAGAAAACGGGCAGCTACGGATAGTGAACAGTGTGATAGGCTGCCTGGAACTACATGCATGCGGTAGCTGCTCGTGGGACATTTGCTGGCACCAAGCTGTTGAAACAGCCTGATCTAGAGACTGGCAAAGTCATCATGTTTTGACCCTGTCGAGAAAGAAGAAGGAAATTAGTCATCAACAGGTTTTCTCTAGTTGCTAAAGAACCTTCATGAAGGAAACTCTCGATCCTCCTAGTACATCCTCACTGAGGTGGACGAGAGGACGCTGCGTTGCCATTCCCATCGACAAGCATCTTCCCTTCTCCCATTCTAAAGCAGTGATAACCAGAGAGGCACAAAGCTCCGTATTTATGGTCTTTTGAGAACTGTCTTTGCTTCCAATATCCACAATGACGTTCAGTTTCATTTTGAATCTGAGGATCTGGTGAGTCAGAACTTCAAAGCAAAGCTCTGCCAGAGATCTTTGTCCACCTCCCTGAGAACAGCGCAGCTCAGCACCTTTTGAGATTTCCTCAAAAGGTCAACAAGTCCGAGCTGATCTCACTGTGGTTAAATTGGAGCAAAATGGAGCCAACCATATTCAACACAAATTTGCAGAGCTGTGTCTTAGGGGACAGATGTGAGTGTGCTACAGAGTCTTTGTAGACCTAGATTTATTTCCAGGTTCTGCTATACATATGTCCTGTGGCCTTGTCCAAGCTATCTTGCTAGGCTTTGACTTTTGTTCCTCTGCATGGACATAGTTCCTACTCTGTTGCTCTAAGTTGTTCAGAACAGAGGCTCTAAAAGTTTAGTAATCTTTAACATCCATTAAAATTTAGTTAGCTGCATCCCAAGTAATCATCTATGTTTCCTCTATTAGCAGTGGAAAGAGTCTAAGAGTATGATTCACCCCTAAGACAGATAACCCGAGTTGTCCACTGAACGTCCTCTCTCTCCACTTTCTAGAAGAGCAGGGAAGTGCTGCCCTGTGTGCATCACCTTGTGCATCACCTGGGCGTTCAGTGGGGCCTTATCGTCCCCTTACTAGATATGGTAGTGGCATTGTATACGTAAGGAGAATATAAAAAATGTCTCTCCTGGCTGTGAATGAGACTTGTTCTCCCGAGATTGGTGCTGAATGACTGCTGTGTGTGTCGTGGTACTCAGGTCTCTGTTGGGGCACCCTGGTTTGGTAGAGCTAGGAACAGCCAAGGGTTGATCCAGCTTGCCATCCACTTATCTAGTCTAATCTTCATCAGTTTGTCTGTAACGCTGTCGTGGACTGTTGAAATCTTGGATACACTCAAACAGTATCAGCTGCTCTCCCCTCTTTCACCAAGCCAATAACTGCTTTTATGCAGGTTGGTCAGACATAATTACACTTTTACAAATCCCGGCTGACTACTCCTGTTCACCTTCTTGTTTGGAAATTTCTTCCCAGAGGGTTTTCTCCATCAGCTTCTCAAGGCTAGAGTTGACGCTTACTGGCCTGTAGACCCCTCAGCCTCCTTCTCGCCCTCCTAGAAGGTAGGAAATACATTTTGTTTCATCTATTCTTCACTCCAGTTGAAGACCAGGCTCATGATACAGGTCTTAATCACTCCAAAACAAAAAGCTCCTGCATGTCTCTCTGTGTGGCTGGATATAGTCCTGCAGCTTGGCTTAGAAAGCCCCAGCTACTACAGACAATTCCCACAGCCGATCGCCACAAAGAAGTGAAGACCTTTCAGGAGTGTTTGGTAAGGTCCTGGGACAGCCACGGGTGGGGTGGGATCTAGAAAGACTCTGTCCATGTGTGCTTTGCCCAGGTCATTGCTAACATGGTGGGTGTGCTTGGGCCCTCCAGCTTCAGTGCAGCTCGACCTGCAACTGCACCCAAGGGTGACTGTGAGGGTTGCACTGGTCTGTGAAGTCACCCAGCACCCAAGCGTAACCAATGTGTAGCACCCCAGAGCGTGGTCACTTAGCCTGAGATTTCTCGTCAAAGCAATGACGTTGCCACCAGAGCTCGAGTGGGATGAAAGCTTGACTAAATGACTTGAGTATCAGAGGAGATGCTCGGTTAGGAAGAACATACAGGAATTCTTAAGGGCACAGGCTCTTTCTCATTCTACAATTTCAAATGTTAAATTAAAAAACCCTTAATCTCTGTTCCAGGAGGCAACACGATTCTGCCTGTGTGGGACGCAGCTATCACTCAAACCGTGTCACTCCACTGCCTAAACAAAAACGTGTCAGTATAGAGCAGCTGGAGAGGTGAATCTTTATTTTAATAATCACCTGGATTATTAAACATGCGTTGGAATGGAGAGAAAATAAAGATTAAACATCCCAGTTAATTTATGACGTGGCCCTTTATTATTTTAATAATCACCTGGATTATTAAACATGCTGTTGGAGTGGAGAGAAAATAAAGATTAAGCATCCCAGTTAAGTTATGATGTGGCCCTTTATTTTAAAGGAGCATAAACAGAAAATATTCAGACATCAAAGGAAGAATCTCAGCTTTCACTTCTGAATTCTTTTCTGTTATTGTTGTTAGCCTCCTAGTAGCAAAGGAAATGAGTTCTCCAGTAATCATTTCCATTTAATTTTCAGCTCTTTTCTGTGGATAGCATTGTGTATAACCTTTTTTTTCTAACAGTCACTTGGAATTGTGTACTTTGATATTCCATTCAGCTGGTGGGGTGAGAGAAATCATTTCTAAAAAAAGCGTTTTATCTCCACCGTACAAGAGCTCAGCAGGGTAATGTGTTATCTCAGAGAGTATATTTTTTTTAAATCATTGGTATTTTCCACCAGGGTGAAATTCTTCAAGATATAACCTCTCATTGCTTCTCTCCTTCCCCCACTGACAAATGTCAAGGGGCCAAAGCAGTGCAGAAAAAGGGGCAAAATAACAACTCTCATTCAAAAGAAACAATAAACCACCCAGCAAATCAACTCAGCCCTGGTCATACTAATATGAAAACAGTAAAAAAACTGTCCAAATGGGGGATATGGAGCACACGGTTATTGTAAGGATAATAATTCCCAGACCACAGTGGTGTTTTTGAGATAGTGAGGTAGGAGTCAGCAGCGACACAAAGAGACCTTTCTTGGAAAAGATGATGTTAAATCTCATTAATGCATTTGAGTTCTTCAGGAGTTCTGGTGACACTGGAATTCAGATGGGAAGGGGAACACCGCTGCTCTGTGCTGGGTGTCTCCACACCAAATCTTTGCTTCTCTTTCTTCTGATGGACTGAAAAGAATAAATAGAAAGTCTCCACAAAAGACTGCAGCAGGTTTGACTAAAAAACACCATCTTTGTGCCAAAAGCAGGGCAGAACCTACTAAAAGGAGCCATTGCCTTAAGATTTCAACTAAATGCCTTTTCTGAAAAGCACCAACACTTCCATGCACTTTTGTGGACTAACTGCTAAAGGGAGGCAGCTCTATTGGCTCAAGCCAATGTTTTTAGCAACAGCCACCATGTTAAAACACTTCCCATACTCCAAATGGAGGGTCTTCAACGGACCTCTTGGGATTTCTGATGTGGTTCTTTATCAGCACAGGAGCATACAGGAGAAAAAGATTTCCTGCATCCAAAGTCTGCCAAAGTTTTGGGTCTAGACATAGCTGAGATGGTGAGTGGGAGAGTTGAAGATACAGGCTGAGGCTGCAAAGGACCAGTGCAAGAGAAAAGATGCATTTGCTCTTGGTATAAAGAAATAATGAAGTCTTGATTGCTATGGTTTAGCTCTCTGAAATACACATTTCTTCCCTGTGTCAGTGGTCAGCCAAACACTGACACTGAACTCTCCCACAGGACAGGGAGAGCTGTCTCTCATGTAGGGATCTAAAGTGAAGCCATGTCAAGTTAGAAGAGGTAAGTCCCCTTCAAGGTGAGATCAGAACAAGAGCACAACCTCTACTGATTACGCTGTGAGCCGTAGAGGCAGCAGAGTGTCTGTGTGGACTTTACTGTCCATGGGCTGGCTACAAGAAGGACATTGAGGTGCTGGAGCATGTCCGAAGAAGGACAACAAAACTGGTGAAGTCCTATGAGGAGCAGCTAAGGGACCTGGGCATGTTTAGCCTGAAGAAAAGGAGGCTCAGGAGTGACCTCATCACTCTCTACAACTCCCTGAAAGGAGGTTGGAGCAAGGTGGGGGTTGGTCTCTTCTTTCATGTAACAGGTGACAGGATGAGAGGAAATGGCCTCGAGTTGAGCCAGGGGAGATTTAGGCTGGACATTAGGAAAAATTTCTTCACTGAAAGGGTGGTCAAGGCCTGAAACAGGCTGCCTAGGGCAGAGTCCCCATCTCTGGAGGGGTTTAACAGAGTGTAGATGTGGTGCTGAGGGACAGGGCTGAGTGGTGACCTGGCAGTGCAGGGTGAATGGTTGGAATTGATCTCAAAATTCTCTTCCAACCAAAACAATTCTGTGATTCTGGGATTCCATGATTCTGGTGACTAAGCCTCCCCCTAAATGCTCAGTATTTATTATCTATCTAGAGAGCACCAAAAATGCTGTGAAGTAAACCCAGCTGCTGCAATTTCTGTGCTATCTCTGTCTCTATTTCTGGTGATAACACAAACAGGCCAAAGATATTACTCCAATCCCTCACTTCATAGGCCTGTAATCTCTGAATATGGAGAAATTGTATAGAACGTTTGGGTTGGAAAGGACTTTTGAAGGTCATCCAGTCCAACCCCCTGCCATGGGCAGGGACATCTTCCACTAGAGCAGGTTGATCAGAGCCCCAAACAACCTGGCCTTGAACACTGCCACGGATGGGACTTCTGACATCTCCCTGGGCAACCTGGGCCGGGGTCTCACCACCCTCAGTGTAAAACATTTTTTCCTTAGATCTAGCCTAAATCTCCTTCTTGTAATTTAAAACCATCTCCCCTTGTCCTGTCCCCACAGCCCCTCCCCAGCTCTCGCACAGCCCCTTGCAGCACTGACAGGCTGCACTCAGGGCTCCCCGCAGCCTCCTCTGCTGCAGCCTGAACCCTCCCAGCTCTCTGCCTTCTCCCCCCAGCAGAGGGTTCCACCCTGGGGGCATTGCTGGGGCTCCTCTGGCCCCGCTCCAGCAGTTCCGTGTCTCTGCTGAGCTGAGGAGCCCCGAGCTGGCCCCAGCCCTGCAGGGGGGTCTCCCCAGAGCAGAGCGGGGCAGAGGGGCAGGATCCCCTCCCTCGAGCTGCTGCCTGCGCTGCTGGGGATGAGCCCAGGACATAGCTTATGTCCACCCTTTCATCCTCAGTACCCCCAAGTCCTTCTCCACAGGGCTGCTCTCCACCCCTTCATCCCCCAGGGATCTGTTGATAACAGGGGGATCTGTTGATCCCCCAACCCAGGTGCAGGACCCTGCACTTTGTCTTGTATCAGTCAAATCAGCTCATCCTGGAGACATCTCATCCAAAACACTTCTGTGTTGTTATTCCACATTCACACCACTGTAAACTGAGCCAGCGTTACTCCCCATAATTTCAGGTATCTCCTGAGGCCTTGACAACAGCAGGGCAGTGATGGACTGGGACCTCTTCGCTTTGTATTGCCGATCTGCACTTCTGCACTGCCCCACACATGCAGATGCTCATCGTCCTCTCACCCTCCACCACACACAGGGGCGATTTCAGAAGTTAGTTAGTGACAGCCATGCAGCAGAGGGTCTGGAAATGCCCAGGTGAAGCTCCTTGATCTTCTCCAGGGCAAAGTCAAAAAACCTGCAGGAGTCTCTATGAATTAATTGGAAATAAAATTAATTCAAGCAGCTTTAATGGCCCTCAAAATATTCTTCTTGTCAGAGCTGGAAGTCGCTTTAATCTATTCCCAGGCATAGCAACTTGCTTCAATGCTCTCAGCAATGTCTTCAGCAAGTGTGGGACTTGGATCCGCAGTTCCAGAATGTCTGGCCATCTTTGGACATGGGGAATTCGTTCATATCAGTCTGCCTCGTGCTCTTTTTTCTCTCATTCACTCACTGTTTAAATTATTCCTTCCGTTTTACCCAGTCAGCGGAGAATTGTAATTTGCTGATGTCAGGATCTCTGAACAGATGGGAGAGCAGTATTGATTATGCAGTTGAGAGTAGGACATAAATAGCTTGTTAAAAGTAAATAATAATAGTTTAAATGCTGTGTACAAACCTTTATAAAACCTAGTGAAGCAAATCAAATAAACCTTCCAGAAATCTACCCGAGTTTTTAACAAGGTGGTGAAATTCAAGAGCCTTTTTCCATTACTTATGTGAGTGCTGATACAAGAGCTGATTGAATTAACAGTCTGGAACTGCAGGAGATGAGTCTGCCTTCAACATCCCAGCCAAATGAGATGTTTGCAGCTGATGTGTGAAAGGGAAAAGAGAATTGATGAGGGAGAGCGAGCAGGAGGACAGAGGCTGCAGAGTACAAGCCAGTTTTGTTGGGAGTAGAGAGGAAAATTTATTTTTCATCATAAATTCAGAGTCTGGGCCCAAACTCACTCTGTTGTGCGTGACATTCGAATTGGGGTCTAAGGCAGGGCGTGGTATAGAGGCATGGGTGAAATGTGCCCCTATTGATTTTGGTTCAGGTTTGACAGGTATAAAGCCCTTCTGAACTGAGAGCTTGGGGAAGTCCATGCTCAAAACCTGGCTGTCCGTCCATCCACTAACAACACAGTACGAGCTGCTCCAGGTGGTCAGGACTCCGCTTTAGGGTGGAAAGATAGATGAAGATTTTAAGGTTAGGCAACAAAAAGGGGATTTGGAGAAAGAAAAATTATTTGGGGCTTGGGCTGCTATTACCACTGGTGCAAAGGAAATCCTAGAATCAGACTGGTTTGGGTTGGAAGGCACCTTGAAGACCATCTAGCTCCAACTCCCTGCCATGGGCAAGGGCATCTTCAACTAACCAGGTTGCTCAAAGTCTCATCCAACCTGACCTTAGACACTTCCAGGGAAGGTGCATCCACAGCTTCCCTGGGCAACCTGTCCAGTGTTTCACCACCCTCACAGTAAATAATTCCTCCTTAGATCTAATCCAAATCTACCCTTTTTCAGTTTAAACCCATTACTGCTTTCCTGTGTTACGTCTATGCTGATCAGTCAGAATCAGGACAAAGTCTGCAGCAGAGAAACGACAGCTCAAGGTGGGGCAAGGGACATTTTTGCACAAAAGGAGCCTTGCAAACTGTTTGAGAGAAGACAGAATTTTCCTGGGGACTGATTCCCTGTTGATTCCACATTATTCTAGATCCAGCTCAACCAGCAACCACCAAGAGATTGTTCCGCAGCACAGCCACATTCTCAGACACTCAAGCAGGCACACGAGGACATGTGTCCATGCAGATGCACCCCTGCGCCTGCGCTGATGGCAGGGCTGACCCCCCTGGAATGCTGGAGATGCCTCCTCCAGAAGGACATTGCTTCCCTCAAATGTTTGTCACTGCTGCTGCAGAAAGGTCACGCTGGGATCACACTGCATTCATCTCCCCAAGACAATCACTTGAACAGAGCAGGGATTCAAAGCTTATGGGGCTCCCCTAACTGCTGAATGATCTGAGCCATTTGTCCTGAGCCCTGCTTTGCATCCATGATACGGGGTTGGGCACCATGAAGTCTGGAACACCGATCAGTGCAATGAAGCAAAAATTCCTACACGTGCTCCTAAGAAAAAATAAAATCAGTTAAAACATCTGAAATAACTTTGCCTTTGAAATAACTCGGCACTGGTGAGGCCAGACCTTGAGCACTGTGTCCAGTTCTAGGCCCCTCACTTCAAGAAGGATGTTGAGGTGCTGGAGCGGGTTCAGAGAAGGGCAACAAAGCTGGTGAAGGGTTTAGAGAACCTTAAAGTGTTGTGAGCAGCAGCTGAGGGAACTGAGGATGTTTGTCTGGAGAAAAGGAGGCTGAGGGGAGACCTTATCGCTCTCTACAACTCCCTGACAGGAGGCTGGAGTGAGTTTGGAGTCGGTCTGTTCTTCCGTGTAACAAGTGACAGGATAAGAGGATACAGCCTGAAGTTGCACCAGGGGAGGTTTAGGTTGGATATTAGGAAAAAATTCTTTCCAGCGAGGGTTGTGAAGCCTTGGAACAGGCTGCCCAGGGCACTGGTGGAGTCCCCATCCAAAAGCCACGTGGACGTGCTGCTGAGGGACATGGCAGTGCGGGGTGAACGGTTGGACTCGATGATCTTAAAGGTCTCTGCCAACCAGGTGATTCTGTGATTCTGTGCATAACTCACTAGCGGAGCTCACTGATGGAGGATGATACGGGGTTGAACAGCACACCAAATGTTTTAGTCATTTTTATTGAAATATTTGTGGAATAGGAAAAAAAATGATGAGAGAACTCAGAGCTGGATCAAACTGACAGCCCTCATGGTACACGAACAGCTCCCCAAACACGGTGAGAAGTTCTTGTGCAGGGAAAAAGTGTAACAGAGGGATCTTTCCAGTTTTTCCTCACTTTCAACTCAAAACATAAGGAAGGACTATAGAATGATCAACCAAAAAGATTATTTTGGGACAATGGCAATACAGGAGGGATTTGGCTAAAATTGCATTTTCCAGATTTGCCAGGGATTTCCAGGGTGATTTCCAAAGGGCAAATATTACCTCTGCACGCTTTCTTTGCTATAAAAAAAGAGAGGACAAATCTTTTTTAAAAAGGGGGTGTGGTAAGTGTAGAGCCATAGCACTTTGGAGATACTCTGCTCATATGGTGATTAAAAAAAACAGACATTAGGTGAAAAGACCAATGAAGGAAAAGTTGTTTAAGTCATTTTACTCTTGATTCACATCAAAAAAAAGAAGGAAATTCCCACAACGATGAATTTTCCTTTTGAGCAGAAGGTTGCTGTGTAACAACACTGAGGCATCACACCAACACTGAAGGGAATTGCTGTTATAAACACATTATTTGTTAAATTGAGAACCTTTTGTTTGTTTGCCTTAATTATTCACAAACAGGTGGTAGTATTACTAATTTATTCTTTATTCAAAATGCTTGCTGTACACATATTTGTGTCTCTCCAATAGCAGGACAGTAGTGTTCTCATTACTCTTTCCTGGCTATTTGTGCCATACGTTGAATATTAAATCACAACAGCGATGATGCTCTGCTCCTACAGCATGAGCTGTCCTTGAAAAAAAAAAAAAAAAGGAGGGGGGGAGGAAAAAAAACCCAACCTTTCCTTTTTTTTTTTTCTTTTTGTTGGCAAATTATCTGCAAAAAGCTCAGCATTGTTTGAATAATAAAAAAGCTTTTACAGATGGCCACAAAAGCCTTTGCAGCAAGAGAATTCTCATGAATATTTATTCTCACCAATTCTCCTGACAACTTAACTTTCTGCAGACATTCTTACAAGCAAACACTCAAACAGTCTCAAAAAAAGCAAATAAAAAGGTTTTGCACATAAACACAAGAACGCTGACAGATTATTTATTTTGCTGCACTACCTAGAAATCTCACCCAGAAGAAAAGCCCTCTTGTGTTCAACTCTTTAGATGCACAGATGAAAAATTACCTCCTTCCTGAAGAGCCTGGTCTAAGTGCACCAAAAACTGACATGATACCATCCTCGTTTTACAGAGGAGGAACCGATGTTGGCCACGGTTTGCCCTGAATTAAATAGCAAATGGCAGAATTAACCTCTATTCTCTATGAGTTCCCATCCTTGCACGTTGTTTGGATCCAGATAGTTTTTACCAGGCAGTGATTTAGGGACTTTTTCATCATCATCACGGCTTGGCTTCATGAACGAAGATCTGGGAAGGGCTTTTCCCACTCTCACTGCAAACAATGAGCACACCCTTCAAGCCTGCACGGTGGGTTTTTTAGGTGAGGTGCAGCGTGCACGGAACTGGCTCCACCCTTTACACCTGAGGTTCATCTGCCAGGGCCCAGCGAGCTTGGACGGTGACAGCGAAGTCCTCGGGTCGTAGGTTTGGTTAGAGTGTCCTTCTCTTAGATGGATGAGCCTTACAGGGCTAAACGAGCTCCATCTGCCCGGGTTTGGAGTCAGAGTTGTCCTTCTCCTAGGATGGTGCCCGAAGGCTAGTGAGCCCATCCTGCCCGTGGACACACTGTGTCTGACCCTTCAGCTGAGACCTGTCTGGCCTGGGAGACCCCACCGGAGGCACATGCCACCCCCAGCACGGCTCTCTACCTCACAAGGGCATGCAAGCTCCTTCCCCATGGCAAGGGGGTGCCCGTGAAAGAGTCGCTGCTCTACCTCCGGACGGCACAGACCCGGGCACGGGGCGGCCGGGGCTGCCAAGAACGGGAGTGCTGGAGGTCAGGGACTTTTTAGTGTGTGGATTTTTGACCTTACACTTCTTCATCACTCCAAGCAACGTGCTGCCCTACACAGGGTATCCTATATAACTGCACGATAGTTAACGCCAATACACTGCTGGTTCATATCCTGGTAGAGACAAGAATTGGAATTATTCAGTTCAATGAGTGTGGACTTCTTTGCCTCAGCCAAACTCTGTGTTCTTTCGATGATTTTTGAAACAGAGGCAAAGTCTTTTTACGGATTGTCCTAATAAACAGTATTTGAATGGCATGGAACACGGGATGCAAGGCTCAGGAACGGGAGGTACGGTGGCTGACGTATTCAGCTGGGATACTTCTACCCACATGGCTCTTTTAGGGGAGTTGAATCATTGCAGATTATGTCCAGTTGAAAGGAAACAGTATATTCTGTGGTGTTTAAAGATGTCACACTCATTGCAGAGCTTTTGGAAACCAGTGAGTCAGCAGGAGGAACACAATGCTGGTTCCAGCTATTAGGCAGTTATTTAAAACAAAACAAACAGAAACAAAAAAAGCCACTTGTGAATTCAACAGATGCAGTGAATTCCCTGCTTTGCAAAGGCTAAAGTGTTTGCACAGAGGAAGGGGGCACTTTTATTAACATAAAGGTCATTGCAGTTCAATTACTCGTTCAAATGAATTATTCAGTATTTTCTTTAATCTCATTAAAAGCGGATGTCTGTAAACAAATTCTGAAGATGCAGAGAAAATCAAAGACTAACAAAAACCGTGTGCAGCGATGGAAAAGCAACAGGACAGACACCTTGTGGATGCACAAAAGAGCACAGCCGGAGTTTAACCCAAGGGAGGAAACCTACCCGAGGGCTCAAAAAGCCATCCGACTTCTTGTGAACCACGTCCCTTCTCACACGTCTCTTGCCTTCCCTGTGCACAGCTGCCATGTTGTAGTTGTGTTGCCAGCAGTGCCCAGGAAGGTTTTTTGTTGTTTGGTTTCTTACTCTGAACACAGCCCCACCGATGTGACGAAAGGTGGCCGCTCGTGACAAAGAGCTCAGCAAGTTTTGCTTTGCAGCAACCAACTGGAGGGTTAATGAATACTGGCAAGTCCATATTTATACTGACAGATTACTCGAGATCTCTGCTTTTGGCCAATGAGAGCCTCTGAGGTTCGCAGAGTACTGATGAGGAGAACTTTTCTGAAAGATGCTGGTGCTTATCAAATTGCTCTAACGTGGAGGACAGCACTAGCTACACAGAGAACATGTGGCAAATAATCTTCTCAAATAGCTTCTTCCCCACTTTTTTCTGTGTTCTTGGAATCAGCAGATGGGGATTTTTCTTCGAACTCGAATCTCAGCTGGTGGTCAGTTATCACCTACTTCCCTTAAACCATTTGTACCAGTGCCACACGCAACCCTTTCTGACTGTCACAGACTCAGGCTGGCTGTAGGTGGACATCACGTGAACTGTGATGTGATGCCATTTGGTTGGAAACAGCTCTAACTTCATGACCTTTGGGTAAAGTTTTGTAGCAAAGCTTTTGCTGAGAAAATGAGGAAGATAAGGGGATATTTCGTTGCTTCAGGTGACCAAGCCTGATGATTTGTGATTGCTGGCCAGCCCTCCCTGTGAGACTATGAGCCCAGCTGAGGTAGGGCACAGCATTTTTCAGTGTGCCCACCTGGGTGGCAGTTACACTCAGAGCATGCTTCCCGCATGCTGTATTTTGTGCTTGCAATTTCGAAACCTGCTTTCCTAATGAGTTGCTTTAATTAGCAATTTGAGTGGAATTTTCTGCCAGCAAACACATTTGCTAAAACCCACATGAAAGGTAAAAGCGAACGAGTGTAAATTGTGAGTGTGCCTTGAAATAAGAGTGACTATCTATGGTACTTATTTGACAGAAATTGCCATGACGTTGTAGATCTGGGGTATTTTTTACACCTGGAACCATGATTCCTGAGTGCTGAGGGTGTCTGGGTCTGTTGTATACATCCACTCCACTTGTATAGATGCTGAATCCAGTTGAGGTTGGGCATGAAGGTCATTTCCATCGGAGACCCATTTGTTGGTTTAGATAAAATGAGCCATCATTCACAGCTCATTTCCTGCTGCTGAGAGGCCGTACCAAGAGCTGCCAACCCTAACATCATTCCCTGCAGAGAAGCCTGAGCTGGATGAGTGAGGTGATCGCACCTCAGTCCGATAGGGTGAGGCTTATGATCCTCCCAGGACCCCTCTGAGCTCAGGGGAAGCGAGAGCTGCCAGCCCTGCTCAGGGCAGGACTACGGGGTGCTCACACCCATCTGAACTATTACAGGATGGTTTAGGGACTCTGGAAGTGCAGGGTGAACAGTTGGACTCAATCTTAAAAGTCTCTTCCAACCAGCTGATTCTACGATTCTGTGAGGATGATGCACTCTAATACAGGAGGACCACAACTGAATTTTTTTCCTTCCTGTGCCACCTGTGCAAAAGCAGCATGGCTGGGAAATACCGCAATTTATTTATATTACAACCCCGGGATGATGCACTCTAATACAGGAGGACCACAAATGAATTTTTTCCTTCCTGTGCTGCCTGTGCAAGAGCAGCATGGCTGGGAAATACTGCAATTTATTTATATTACAACCCCATCTAATACAGCACACACTCCCAAACCATCTTTTGCTCATTTTGTCTAGCTGCTAATATCACGGATAAGACCACAACTGAATTTTTTTCCTTCCTGTGCCACCTGTGCAAAAGCAGCATGGCTGGGAAATACCGCAATTTATTTATATTACAACCCCGTCTAATACAGCACACACTCCCAAACCATCTTTTGCTCATTTTCTCTAGCTGCTAATATCACGGATAAGTGTTACACCAGGGATGACAACACGGGAAAAGGCTGTCACCTCTCTCCTGCAGATTTAAAATGACCGGGAAAGCCCAGCTTCAGCAGAAGCCGATGGTAAGACTCATGATAAATGAGGGATATTGGGCAGGTTGGGAGAAAACCTTCAAGTTTTGCCATAGAGCCCTAAGAGGGGGTCCCAGTCCCTATCAGCATTATGTGGTCGGTGGCACCCTTGTCTTCCAGCAGCCAGTCCTCTTTCTGCTCATCCTCCCCAGTTCACATGGCCTCACCCCCAACATCTTCCCAAACCCCTTTACGTCTCTCCTTGAGGCCCATGTGGCATCAAGTGCCTTCATCGATGGAAATGGTCTCCTTGCCATGGATTGTTAGATGGTCCTCATGGATGCATCTGCGCAGCCCCAGTCTCCACCCCTGAATTTTGTCATTAAGCCCAAATCCATCCAGCAACAGTTGTTATTAGCCCTGTCCTGGGAATTTGGTGGCAGCTATTTGGCAAAGCTGGCTGGAAAAATCTCAGCTGAAAAAAAAAATCATCAGAGAGATGTATTTTTTTTTAAAGAAGTGTAATCGCAACCTGCCCTGTCCCTAGGCTGGAAAAAATTGAGGATCATTCCCATCACGTGGCTGGAACTGAACAGGGAGGCTCCCACACTGGTAGGCAAAACAAAACTGGTAATGCCAGTGCAAAACCTCCTCCTCGCTCAGCAGAGGGGGGATTTTTGCCTCGCCACTCGCTGGGAAAGCTCTGCAGAGGCGAGCACAGTTGCCCAGCACCATCCTGCTGTGTGAGGTGTCTGCAGGCAGAGCAAAACTCTGCCTGCAGACGTGGTGGTGAAACCAGATTGCACCAGGAAAGGTTGCTTAAGAAAACGGATCAGTTTATCGCAGGTTTCTCATACGATAAGATTTCTGGGCAAAGAATGAGACAGGTTAGAAAGCCTGAAATTAGACAAAGAAATGAGGATGGGTACAAGGTCATTCCCAATCAGGGCTGCTCTTTTTTGCATTTTCCCTGTTCCTGTACCAACCTTTCCTCTCACGTTTTCCACAGGGATTATAAAACTTCTCATCTTTCCAACGCACTGGGGTTAAAATCCTCCGCACTAATAATCTGTGTATGCCAGGAGATGCTCCGTGTAGCGGGACCACCTCGGATGGATGGCCTGGCCCTGTGCTACTGTCCTGCCAGCAGCCAAAGCAAGGCTGTGAGCAACTGCCAGCTGGGAATGGTCCCTGGGCTGGGCTAATCACCCAGTGTGGGAATGGTTTGGGGTAACTCTTTGTAGAAATAGTCCAAATTTGTGCCAGGGAATGTTCTAACATTTTGCAAGCATGGACTGGGGCCATCAATGTTCCCAGCACACTTGACTGGTTTTTATCAACATTTCTGTATTTGGAGGCTATATCTATACTGGTTTAGGTTTGTCCAGGGGGACCTGGTCCGCGGTGGGAACTCCTAGTTATGCCTCAAGACAGACCACATACCAAACAAAATGATAATACATGGTCAGCCTTATCACTCTTTCAAACCCCTGCTCTCTAATCTCACAAACAACAGTTATGACATAAAGATTTCATAACCGGCAACAATCTGTCGCTGCTTCAAATCTGGCCAAATGTCACCCGGTTTCCCTTGCAAATTCTAGTGAGGGTCTAGCTCAAAAACCAGGCACTTGGGTGACAGCATGGTAGATATCCATGGGCGTACCCAAGAAAGCTTTGCACACCTGCTCTCCCTTCTTCCAGGCACCCAGAAAATTATACACTCT
>NW_010400488.1:18428-24964 GCF_000710305.1 Buceros rhinoceros silvestris | reverse complement strand
CACTCTTTCTGTGTGATTAAGGTGAATCCATCTTCCCTACCACCACTTCCCCCATTTCCCCTAAGCCCTTTTCTCTGGCAGCCTGATGATCAAAACACTTGTTGATATCGAGAACCTCTTTGCTCTCTGCTGCCTCCTGGCCTTCTCCTGTTTCCCTGCACATGTCAGTCCCTCTCTTTCTCTGTCACCCCTCCATCATCATACAGACATGCTTACACTGTGATGTGCTACGTCAAAACTGATGTGTCTTGGTGCTGCTCTGCAATGGAGTGATCCTACCTATGGAGACAGGACATACACAGAGGTTACAAATGTGGGGGAAGACTCTTGAGAGATCTATTCAAATATGCAAATGTGAAATAAGAGGAGTCATTAATTAACCTTATCATACTTTATCAATGGCCTGGAGTGAAAGCTTTTTTGTACAAAGTCTCTTTTAAAACAGCCTGAGACTCTCTGTAGCTGTTCCAAGAGCAGTTTCTGGGAGGGAATTACTGGCTGGGTTTAACAACGTGGTAATCAAGTCCAGACACAGCTCATCAGATCAGACAATGCAAAGTTTCCAGGCACTGAAACTTTATAGGGTGAAAAAACATTCTCAGATCCCTGATTTTCAAGGGTGGTTCTAGCACATGTGACAGGAACGGACACAAAACTGAAGCACCTCCTGGGATGCGAGCAGCACCCACCTTTAATCAATTCTGATATGCAAACAAAAGAAAAGTGCTGGAGACCCTGGGTGTGATGGAGCCTTGGAGCCTGGCCTAGGCTTTACACCTGCCTTGTGCTGATCCAGGGTTCAGCAATAGCCATTGTTTTTCTCAGGAGAACTGTCAAAGAGATTGAGAACCTGTAGCCTGATCAGTGAAGGAAACGATCTCTGTCTCTTCTCCAGAAGTGAACACAAGATGGTGCTGCCATCCACCGATAGCCAGCCTCGCATGTAGCTTTACACAGTTCCTGCTCCTTAGGGTGTTTAAAACAAGCCCACTTGGGATCCTCTGTTGAGGAAGCTTGCCAAGAAATCTCTGGGATACTGAGAAGAACAAGCTAAAACATCTCTCTGACAGCCTGGCTCGGATGAGCAGGGATAAACCGGTGTTGCACGAGAGCTACAAGCGAAGATGCCAGGATCTATTTCTCAAGGACTCGTCTTAACGCCCATCCAGAGGAGAAAATTCCCCAGGGGACAGCGACCACTGCAGTCACCTCCTGTGATAAGTCTCCATAGCGGACAATACCTACCATCCCTTGCCTAGATGAGCTGGGTTAATGCCACGACACCCCGCAAAATCCTCATTAGTCCAGGCAGAAAGTGCCAGGTGGCAAATGTGACACAAACTGAGCAAAAACTAGCAACAAAAAAACGCCCCTGTCCTGGATTATGCTGTAACCAAATTCAGACCTGCTGTGTCTGCAGTGTTCCCACCGCAGTCAGCATTTGGGAAAGACTTCTCAATCCTCTGCGGATGCAATGCAAATTCCCAGGCCAGCTCTTTGCCCCTCTCTAAGGAAAAGCTAACGACTGGTGTCTACGGGACTTGAGCCACTGGACAAAGCTGAGCCAACGTCCAAAAGAGCACGGGGAGAGAGACCTGACCTACCAGTGAGACGGAGCAGGCAGCGACTCACCGCTCCCACAGTGATGTAATTATGTGAGACTCATTAGGTTGTACCAGAGTAAGGGATTTTAGTGAAAAATCTGGGATCCAATTCATCGTAGACTCAAAAAATTTCCTTACCAGACTGCAGTGGCTAAACCCTGTGGACACGTGACTGAGATGTTTATGAACCACACGACTGCATCCACTGCTCTTGCACGGGGCTGCTTTGTGCCCACTGACTTTGCGTTCCCCTCATTAGAGGTTTTTACAAGCCCTTAGAGACTCTTCTTTCCCGCGGCCTCTTGCTTGCAAAATCAGTGGGAATGTAAGTTCCTGGGAGATATCCCCCTCTTTGCTGAGTGCGATTAAAATCAACCAACGGGTCCAATTGGTCTTGGTGGGACAGACAGCCTTGCATCAGCCTCCTCCAAAGGAAACAAGGCTAAAGGCAGATTTCTTTCCCCGCATGGGAGACGAGCTTAAAAGCGTAGCGAGATGCCCTTTTCACAAGCAGGGGAGAGGGCTCCTCTGTGGTTTTGGACTCTGAGGCTCACAGCGACCAGCGCTTTATCAGCCTTTTCCCACCCCTCATCTCTTGGCTCCTTAGTGCAGAGCAGTTCACGTACACGTGTCCCATCTTCAGGGGAGCTTTTTTTGCTGCAGCAGGACTGAGGGCCATGGCTTGCAGAGATGCAGCTGTAACATTTTCTCAGGTGGTTTCCTGAATGTTTCCCCCTCGCACGGCCATGCCATTGGATCAGTGGAGGTGCCTCAAGCTGCCATCCTGGTTACATCGTAATTGCAGACCAGGCGGGTGGCAGTGACACAGGGAAGCACAACGACCTGAACCAAACCAATCTTCTCCTCTCAAGCCCCCATAAACTGGTTTGATGCCATCCCTGGAAGTCTCCACTTCAGTTTGTCTCTCACAAGGCATGGACACACGTTACCAAAAGTCAGTTCTCCCTATAATTTTTATATAGGCTCTGAGAATTGCTTACAATTAGACAGTGTTTCGAGTTATCAGCTGAGTGGTTGGAGCTGAATAAATCAGGGAGTAGAAAATTGCAGCCTGGCTCACACGTGCACCAATTCACCCTGAATCGTTGCACATGAATACTACGGTCAAACGCAGTGAAATGACCCTGAATACTATGGTCAAATCCCCATCGTTCTTTAGATCCCTACTTAGCTACCCCTTCCCTGAAATTACCTTGACTTTCAGTAACAGCCAATATATTTCTTTGTGCTTGGTTTGTCTTCATGGGTGGGTGGTTGGAGAGACCTGCCCCTCCTGAAAGGCTGCTTGTGATTACTTGATACTTCTCTGCTGTCACACAAGCATCCTCCTTTCTGTCCCTGTTTCTGTGACATTCTATACTATAAAATAAATACAGTGTGAGTGGGACGTGGTGAGAAAAGTCCTTCACAGGCAGCAACACACAGCTCTCTAGTCCTAAGCTCTGGATTTAAAAAAAAAAAAATTGCTATGCAGGTGATGAGCTTTTAGAAAGGAAAAAGGAGACCAAGAAAAGCTGCTGGGTTACGAATCACACCAGATCTGAGAACTTGTGACTTAGAGAGCATCTGCTGCTCTGGGTTACCTACTAGCACCACTTTAGCTTGTCAGGGACAGATGGGGAGGACAGTACTCGTGGAAGTCTCCTATATTGTGGCTTTTTGGGTCAGGTTCTGGCATTACAGAAAGGTTGATGCTGAAGGGCAAGACCCTCAAGAAATAGAGTGTTGCAGATAAAGCACTGTGTGTTTGAGTCCCAAGCTGCGATAGTGCTGTCTCTTTCTAAGCACACCCCATCTCGGTCACCTATTAATGTCACAGATCAGATGACACCAGCAAGGACAAATCCTGCATGGGACTGAAACCAGTGGAAAAGAGTGGCAAAAATACACATTTGGACTGACCCTTACTGAAAAGCAATTCCCTAGCAGGCAAACACCCTGGCTGTGATTCCTCTCGACACCACAATTACATTTCATGTCTCACCACTATGCCCAGCCCTCCCTAGTGAAGACGATGAGCAGGCTACAAGTCTGAATTACCCAACGACTGGGCTACAAGCCTGAAGGAGTTATCCAATGATCCCATGAAATACGGCTAAAGCATGGAGGTTCACAAGGTCTCAACAGGGGAGAATGTAAATCAGCTCAAAGACCATTGGCTACAGAGCTGGCCTGCTCCCTAGCCTCCTACCAATGCCAGCAGGCAGCCAGGACTCACCTCCCCCTGCAAGGACAGACATACACCTCGATTTGAACAAGACCTGTTGGGGTAGAGGGAGACAGCAAAAGAGATTGTCCAGGAGGAGACACAGTTGTCAACGTGGATTGGTTAGAAATCCAGGTCCTTACAGCTGCCCATTTAAGCTGTTTTATCACTTGTTGAAGCCATTGGGTCAGAAGCTAAGCAGGAGTGAGTTGTCCCAGCCACATCAATGGCCAGCCAAATAAGTCGAGGCATCTTTCCTCAAAGGTCAAACAGGGCCGTGCTCCCTGCCAGCAGGTACCCTACACCTGGGAACACTGCCTGCAGCGAGACGATCTACCAAGCCCCCTTGATTCTTAAAGGAAGGCACAGAAGACTGACTCGGCAATGTTACGGGCATTTTCTGTCCAGAACCATGCTGAGAACTGTCAAACTCATTCATCAGCTGCCCCTGTACAAATGGCGATAGCATTCACTGCCAGAAGCTTGGCAGGGGTTCGGAGCAATGACCTAGAAGTTAAAAGGCTCTTTGTTTGTTACTAATCCCTGGAGCTATGCAGCCCCAAAGCCCTTCCCTTTCTGTGCAACACAAGACCAGCTTTCACAGCCGTGCCCGGAGCCCGGTGAAGTCAATAGAAAGGCTGCCATTGTCTCTGATGACCAATGCGCTGTCCCTGGATTCTGCAAAATTAGACTAGCTCCTGCTTTTGTTGTAATCAATACGAGTATTACCAGTGACCACCACTGAACCCAAAGGGGACCACAGCATGTGTCCCTCAGGAGCCCGGGTGATGCTGAAATCTGTGGTCACCTTTTTCTGAATATTTCAGAAGATTCAGGAAAAAAAGCTTCGATTTTCAGCCTGTATTTAATGTTTTCTAGCTTTTTACTCTTACAAGCACAACGGATCATACATTCGTTGTCCTACCCCTGCGTAACACTTTTTAAAAGCTTGCCTTGCATCTCCTGGGAGTGGCTCCTGGTGTGAAGTCAAACCATCATTGGGGTATAGCAACAGCTTTTCGAGTGAAAAAAAAAGATGTGAAATTTGAGAAACAGGCAAACAAACATCAGCTAGTTATTTTAAACCAGCAGATAAACTGTTTTAGCATTAAAAGCAAAATCACAGGGGTGACATCCTTGAGATTTTTCTCCTGGGCTGTTGGAAACTCCTCTGTTCTCCCTGGCTTTGTGTCATTATAACAACACTGATATTAATTAGTCCTTGATAAAGATTGGAATGATTCTTAGATCTGGGAAAACAAAGCAAAACAAGACAAAACAAGACAAAACAAAACAAAACAAAACAAAACAAAACAAAACAAAACAAAACAAAACAAAATGCAACAAAAACCACAAGGCCAAAAAACTACACCCTGCAAGTTCTGCAATCAGTCCATGTCTGCTGGTCCTTTCCTGGAGAATTCCTGGAGATGAGGGCAGCGAGTTGCTACCAGGGTTGTCACAGGGTGTTTGGGACATTAGAGATGCAGCTCGACAAGGTTAAGGCTGTGGCAATCTCTCTCCAGTGTGCTCTGACCACCAGCAGAGCCCCATTGCTCATGGCCCACTGCCAATGGCTTTTGCCCTTGTCCAGACCCGCGTAGCTCTACTTGGCTCAGCCAAGAGCTCTTTCCTCAGGTCCAAAAAACTGTGTTTAAGGGGAAGAGACTCAACCCATATTTTCTTCCCAATGGCACTGTCCTATGTGAGTTGTTTCCACTATCACAGTTAAAAAGAAAAGGTCTTGTTCCCAACTCTGGCTATCTCTTGCTCCTGCTTCCACCCACCGCATCTCTTCAGAGTGAGGGACAACCGCGAAACCCCGAGCCAGGCATCCGAAAGGAGGACGAAGTGCCCTCCGCAGTAGTTGTGTTCTCCGTATTGGCTACAAAGAGAACCAAAACAGTGTTTTACACTAATTCTTACCTGCTCAGTGAACCAGGGTGAAAACTGACCCACTGAAAACTGACCCACTGAAAACTGACCCACTGAAAGCTAACCCATCCCACGGGCCCATGACCCATACCTGAAATTTCTCCTATAAGGTTAAACTACAGTGTTTTCAGCCAGATTTTCCAGAGATTTCTCCAGTTTTGGATAATTATGCCAGGTAAAATGGCTTTTCCAGGATGAATTGGAGATCTGGGCACCAAAAAATGTTTGTATCTATCTGGTTATTTTCTACTTTTACTGTTTTCACTGGAATTTTGAATGTAAAAAAAAAAAAAGTTCATTATGCCTCCTGTTTCTACAGATAAGCCTTTCGCTCTCTCTCCCTACCTCTGGGACTTTCTTCACCTAAGGACTTGCTTTGGGTAGTTTCCAAAAATGGGCTACTTATACAAAATTGAATTTACACTAACTATGATGAGGACATAAAAATTATATGTTGTGTACCAAAATTTTCAAGTGTGTTAGCTCTGCGTTTTTGGTTTTTTTCCTTTTTTTTTTTTTTTTTTTAAGAAAAATGGGTGAGTCATTTCTATGCTGAGTTCAGTTTGCCCAACGCATCAGCAAGCGAGCCCAAGGCAGAGGCTGGTGGAGGAGTGACATTTCCCTTTGTGGCAGTAGATGGAGCTACATCGTCAGTAATGTCCCTTTCCAGACAGGGGAGCCCAAAGAGCTTTGATGATTGTGCTGGTCACTTCTCCCAGCAACCTCACCCCGAAGGGGACTAGGTGGACAAAGGGGATGAATAAGAAGAG
>NW_010400488.1:0-18298 GCF_000710305.1 Buceros rhinoceros silvestris | reverse complement strand
AGAGTGACATAAATGCCGGGGCTGGGAGCGTTACCCACTTCTCCAAGGACTTTATTTACCAGACATTTACTAAGGGAGCTGTAACACCTTTTCACACCATCTGTTGTAACATGGGGAATCGCAGCTGCACATATAAATGTTTGCACCTCTCCATGACCTGGCTGCATCCATCCCTGAGACCACCAGTCTTCTCCAAGAGCTGTTTTACTTTCTCCTGTTCCGCAGAAGAGCTGAGGCTCTTCATCAAATTCCAAGGATTCCCCGCATAATTGCCTGTTAAATGACTTTACTAGCCTACAGCTTCAGCATCGAGATCTGGAAGACCCTCCTTCTCCTGCCATGGACCCCGAGCTGTTTTGCTTCATCTCCTTTCTCATGCAACTGGTGCACTCCTGCAGATTTTTTTAGTTTAAATGGATTAAAACATCCGCTGGAATATGATCTTCCTTCACCTTGAGTAGTCCACAAATTCCTTCGGCGTACTCTTCCAGACCTGCTGCTAACAAGTTTCCATGCGTTTTCTCCAAGAGAAGAACAGAGAGGGAGAGACTTCTTCATCTCCCCACACTGGCAGAAGCCATAATTTTGAATATTACTTCCTTGAAGTGGTCTGTAAATGAATCATCGTGTAAGCACAACACTTGTGTATTATTTATGGGTAGGCAAATCACAGAAAGGCATTTTAATAATACTGTGTTTATCATCTCAGACGAACCAGCAATGTCTCCGCAAGACCGAGCAGCTGCAGCCCAGAGCCTTCAGGTTATTGTGAAAGGCATCTAAGAAACCAGCCTCTAGCTGGGTGGGGTAGGAGGGAAAGTTTATTTATTATTTCTAGATCCACTGTGTTCTAATCAGGGTTAAACAAGCTGGTCCTGGGTGACAGAACCTGCCTGGATTTGTTGTTTTGAAGCTCTTGGTTGGGCTTTCAGTATCTGTGAGCACCGGTGCGGCTTTTCCTCTGCCTCAGGTTTTAATTCAGATTCATCGGTGCCTTGTAAGGATTGAGTTCGCAGTACAATCCTTCCCTCAATGGGAACATTATTATGCTCTCTGACTTCATTCTGGCTGCCTATTTTCGTTAAACTCCTTGAAACGAGTACTCGTGCAGCCTTTACCTCCTTGCTGAATTAACTTTAAACAGCCTGCAGCATCCTGAATCTATCAGGGTGGAAGGTCTCGCCTCAGCTGTCCAGCATCCCAACAGCCAGAAACTGGGGATGGAGCTGGCAAATCTTAGATTTTGGCATGCTTCAAAAATGAGGCTGTTCCCATGAGCATCGATGTCACTGGCCACACAAAACCCAGGAAAAAGGTTAGGTTTCCTGTGACATTACCTGCAGCAGTTGCCCTAGTCTCTGATTCACCCTTTGTGTCTGAGATGCTCCTCGCTGTGGGTAGAGGGATGCTTGCAGAGCAGTGCGTTCCTCCCTCTTTCCTTATCCCCTGCCAAGAAAGCAGAGGCAAAGTGATCACTCCCTGCTAATCAGCCCACATCTATGCATTAAAAAGGCACCATCGGGCTTATGTAGCTTTTCATCTGACCTGAAACAAGTTGGGGCCAGGCGGAGGGAAGCGAGCTTCACGGTGCTCATGGGAAAAGCTGGCAGACACGTGTTTTGCCCTGTTGGTAGAAGAGTAGGGCCAGGACCCAAGCACGGAGACAAATTTGAAGGAGCCACGAGACTGCAAGACACTCAGGCATTTCCAGCTGGGAGACTTTTCAATCCCCTCCGGGGAGGTTTAGGATCCTCCTGAAGAGAGGAGCCAGGTAAAAGAGGGAAAGCACTTCTGTTTTTAAATCATTCCACCCACCCTGGAGTGGGGGAAGCGCCAGGAACACATTTCACAATATCTCTGATGTTTTTCCCTCTGCAAGAAAAAAATTTCAGTCGTTGTTCTCGCAGTTCGATAAGATCAAGCAGCTCAGGGCAGAAGGGAGGCCCTGAGTAAAGCTATTGTAACTCACTCCGAATCCCTCTGGCCTCAGGTAGGAGCCACGTGAGAGCAACACGTGCCATGGGAATACAAGCAGGAGGGGCACCAGGGCTTGGTCCTGTTTATTGGTCTTGCCTGAGTCTGACCTGGAAGCTGAGGGGTAGCTCAGGAGGACATGACGTGTCCTGCTCCCTTCCTGTGTCCACCCAAAGGCGTTTTATTTTCCAGCTGAGCCATGGCCCCAACGCCAAGCAAATTCCTGCGTGCAGCTCCAAACACAGAGCACGCTGCAATAAAGGAAACCTCCCGTGCAAAATGCAAAAAAGGTGGATGGAAAATGATTGAGAAGGGTTCATCCCACATTGTGCATTACTGGTACTCCTGGCTGCAGCCGAGGCTTTCTCCTGCCCTTAGGCGGTCTCACCACTACTCTCCTCGTCAGGAGGGATTTCTGTAGGCTTCTGTTTTAAGACAGCTTGTAAATATAAGAGCCAAAAATGTGGCTGATGTTCCCTTCCAAATAGTCATTCTCCCTTTTGGCTTTCCCTGATGATCCAGCTTGTGCCCACAAAGGTCTCTCTGGCTGGAAAGGACTGTGGGTAGTTTAAGATGGTCATGAGAAGGTCTGGGAAGGATCCCTGACTGTGTGGATGATGTAGGGATGGGCTGTGTGCTCCACAGTCCCGGTCCTGCAGTTACCCAGGCCATGGCCTCATGCTCTCAGTGTCACACTGAAGTTGCCTGGACACGTGGGAACTCCGTGTCCCAGCAGACAGCAAAGGTGTGTTGGGGGTGACCAGGGCTTCAGGGCAGATCACGAAGGGTACCTCACACTGAGTCACCTCTGCCTGCAACATCTGGGTCTTACTCGTATTGGAACAGGTCAGTGCCTTAACATCTTCCTCTGGAAATAAACGCAAACTGCAGGAATTCATAAAACTATCTGAAAATGGCAATTTTCAAGAGTTCCCTCCTCAAAGTCTCTTTTTCTCTCAAAAATACTCCCTGGGGACGTTCAAAACCCTTTTGGTTTTTGTATTTGGAGGAAGAGGGAACAGGAAAGAAAACTGGAGGTGTTTCTCCCTAATTAAGCAGCACACAGAAGCAATGGGCTGGCAGGGAGTGACTTGAAATGAAGATAAACCTCTTGCTGCCATAGTCTGAAAAGCAGGACAACCATCTGTCTGTCTGTCCTTCTGCATGCTTGTGAAATTCATGCAGGAAAGATTGTTCACACTCTATAGACACTGAGCTGTCATCCTTCTCGCCGTAGTAGAGATCATCAAACCAACCACCCACAGATGACTTCTGCACAAAATCCCAGCAGGGTTGCGTTCCCTCCACAGCCAATGAAGCCACACTGCTAGCACCTGATTTATCCACTACACATTTGCACTTAGAAAACTGAATCAAACATCTAGTCAACGTGCTCAGTAGCCTGGAGAGTGACAAAACTCTCTCTGTATCAGGCCCCCACACATCACCAGCCTAGATTCTGTCAGCTATTTTACTAAAATCTCCATGGGGCTCCGAAATCACATGGAGATACCTCTGTCCAGATCCCTGCATGGGGTGTCTAATTTGATCCCGATGTTGACTTTCCAAGGTGGAAGGAAAATCATGGTCATGAACCCCATGGTCTCTGACCTTCACAGAAAGGAAGGAAAAAAAAGGTAGATGGGACTTTCTCCTGCCTTGCAGATGGCCCTGGGATTTGTAGTTCACTCAGTGCTTGTTCTGGGGACAAAACAGGTGGGCTCATCACCGCTGCAAAAATAGAAGCTGTTTTTAAACAAGGTTAGATTATCTTTATGGTAGGTTGCATTACAGGATTCCAACATGACTATGCAAGAACCCAGGGTTTCTCCTTCCTTGAAATGGCAGCACCTGAGAAAATACCTTGATATGTTTCTACTTGAAAATAAGTGGAAGTGAAGTCTGGAGAGGTGAAACTACAGTTTTCCCCGGGGAAGTTCGGTCTTCAAAACTTGGTTTCTAAAGAGGCAAAGAGGACTAGGCAGGCCCTCCAGGTAGCCCAGATTGTGGATAACCACAGAAACTGCTGTCGGATCTGCTGTCACATCACACCATACCGCAGATCTGAAGATGAAGGATCTGCAATGCATTTCACCCCTAACCGCACACACTGCCCTGGGGTCCTGGCCTGCCTGACTGCAGAACTTCAGGCAAGGACTTCTGTGATCTCCATCACTAGAAAGATCTTTGCAGTCAGCTGGGTTTTAATATGGGCAAGTGGTAGCGTAACAGCGCACCGGTCCGTGGGTGCCAGCAGTCGTTCTGCTTATCTGGATCCAGCTCTTATCAAGACTGCCACCCGTCCTTCTCAACGGGATGGAATTTGCTGGCACTACTGCGACTCTATTCTGTCCTGTCAATAACTGCCACCGCGGCGCAGCGTCCCAGGGCGTTGGCAGAGACGCTCTGCAGTAGGAGGGCATTGCTCCACGAGCCTTTGCTTTGAGCAAGAAAATTCCCCAGGATTCTCATATCAGGCTCCATTCCCAAAACGTGTCCAGACAGAGTTATTTAGGATGGGCTGTATTATAGTGTCCTGCCCCAAAGAGCCAATGACCATGAATTGGTTATTATTTGTTTATTGAGGGTAGTGAAGCTGCACCAAGGATCGGAGATCACTGTCTCCCTAGAGGCTATTCAGGAAAAAAAAAAAAAGCTTGAACCACCGAGACCCGTGTGCATGGAGCATGTGCAGCCTGAAAAAGATGGGAGAAATAAAGAGAGGGAAGAAACAAGTGCAGAAAAGTGCAAAATTATTTACTTATTAAAGGCTTTGGAGCAAGAACAGATGAACACAAGGACAAAACTGATTTTTTACCTGGGTTTTCTCTACCCAAAACTTTCAGAATTCACTTTCAGGGCAGGTCTTCGGCAAGAGGGAGTGGAGGAAAGTGTGAGAATTGTTTAGGTTTGGTGAATCTTTTGAACTTTCAAACTCAGAACAAAGTGAAGCCACGTATTTTGTGAAACTCCGGGTATCATGAAACATTCCTTCCTGCAATTTAAGACATTGTTTGTACAAGCGAGATGCCCTGATTGGTTTCTTTGACTTTGTAACTGAACACAAGACTGTGTTATGCAAGCTATAATTATTCTTATTTGGAAACAATTTTCTCTTTTACTTTCAGGATTCTCTGGGGAATAGGAGGCAGCTCAAAACAGCACGGTTTGCCAAAGCAAACAAAATCTTCCAAAAAGTTTCATTCTGTTCTAAATCTGCATCGTAGCAATTCTGATAAACTTTACATTTGGCAAAGGAGCGTCTCTTCTCCTAATCTTCTCCTGGGTACCAAAGGTCATCCCAGCGCTGTTCCTTCAAACTAAAGCTCACTGGGGATTTAGTACAACTGAACGCTGCAGGATGTGACTGTTTCAAGAGAATAACACCACGTTCTCTGAGACTGGAGAAGCAAGCTAAGGAACTTCAGGGTTTTCATATTTGACAAGAAAAATAAGGGAGTGAAAAATGCTTGGCTGGAAATTCAGCAGGGGTTGAATCCTAGTTTAAGCCGCCACTCCAAGGGCTTCTCTACCCCAGACTCCTGGCTGAAACATTGTTCTCTTGCAGCCACACTTTGCCCACTGGTTTTGGTAGAAGAATCACTTCTGCAGCTCGTCAGAAATGTTTATTTTAACTACCATGAGGACAGTCCTGAGGAAGGAGAATGGTGAATATTTAGTCTTTCCGTTTCGAACGGTGTCATAGAGAAGAATAGGAGCATCCTACAGTTCTAAGAGAGTGAGCCTTCGAGAACAAGGGATGGAGGGGTGTTTCAAGTGTGAAGGCCTCACGCCAGATCCTACTTCAGAGCCAAGCAACAACTGCAGTAGGTAATGGTTTTATTTTTTGCTCAGGATGAAACTAGACTCAGTTGAGCTTTCAGGATGTTTCCATGGTTTGTTTTTTTTTCCCTCTGTACTTCCACAGACTGAAGTATGTACACAGCCTTGCAATCCATCCCTACCCTCAGCCATTCTCCTCCTAATGGCACAAGGCAATCTTCTAGGGAAAGTTATGGTAATTGAGAGCACTGGGAATGTCCTAAAGGCTAATTACAGAAATACGGAATGGTGTGGGTTAGAAGGGACTTTAAAGATCATCTCATTCTATCCCCCTGCCATGGGCAGGGACACCTTCCACTCGACCAGGTTGCTCCAAGCCCCGTCCAACCTGACCTTGAACACTGCCAGGGATGGGGCATCTCCAACTTCTCTGAGCAGGTCTTCTTGTATCAACCTCAGGTCGTCTTATAGCAACCTCCAGCTTGTTCATCAAGCCACAGTTGCACTTCCAGGTACTGCACCTGCAGGACCTGTCTACACCAGAGGACACTGCCATTGCTGGGAGAGCACTGCCTCCCAGTACAGACCAGGACAGACACCAGGGAGTGTGGACAGGAGCACGATGTGTGATGGTCAAAGCCACAGCAGGGACTCAGATGGCCACTCTGCGGCAGAGGAACGGGAGCAAGGGCTGCTGCCCGCCCATTACCCCGTCCTCGCCACCCACCCACCCGGGAAGTGCAGACCTGTAGAGGCAGCATGTGCTGACAAAGGCTTTTTAGCTGCTGAGGTAATTCTGCCACCTCTTCACAATGAGCTAAACTAGGCCAGCACAAGCACTGCTCGCCTAATTGCTTCTGCACCAGGGATATTGCCAGGAGAGCCAGGTGGCTCCCAATCATCTTCAGGCTCAGAGGTGCTCGACGTCAGGACCAGAATCAAGCCTGGCTGCAGGTAGGTGTCTGGATGTCTTGCCAAGGTGCTTCAGTTCAGTTCTTCCTTTCTTCCCCATTTTCACAGCAAGCAGTGATAATATGAACCTCGCCCTGCGCAAATCTCAGACGCTCCCCACCACTACATGCTGCAGGTGACTGTGCACACCCAACCTCCGGTCCACACTGTACTTTGGGGAAGGACACAATGCTCACCTCCTTCACGCCCCTATCTACCCCCAGCTGCCCGACCAGGAATTTTAAATCCAGACCAAGGAGGGACAGCCACCTCCATGTTGTCCCTTGCCAGGAAGCTTTTCCTTTTGAGATCGAGAGGTTTTCCAGTCCAGGCAGTGGTGTCTCATGCCATGAGTACAGCCCCCCACGGAGCTAGCGGCATAGGTATAGCCCCAGCTCTCCAACCTTACCCCTCTGCCTCCCCTGGAGAATGACATCACTCTAGACAATTTACTGTTAATAATAGGGTTTAACTGAGCCAAACGCATCCCCAAAAGAAACAGCTGATGCGGCTGTATCTTGTCAGCAGTGGACACCTCAATGTGAACGGAAGCATGATCTGCCTTTGTTGGCATTTTCTGCTTTGTCTCTGACCAGCATTTGCATCTCCTAATTAAAGTATGGGCAGCCGTATAAATATATACGTAGCATTGCATTAAAGCCCTGGGATCTATCTGACAGCCCAGCATGATGCAGCAGCATTAGTGATGTTTGTTGTACCCTTTCAAATGACCTCATTTGGAGTGGAATTGCAGGCAGCCTGTGCATGTTCGAAGCCAGACAGTTGCAGGCACATGAGTTTTAATAGAAATATGTCCACGGGGTTGCACTTGGCTACCCTTTTCTCTGTGAAGTCCGTGAGTGCTCTAAGTAAAGTTAATCTGCGCTTGGGCATCTAGCTCTGGATTGCAATCTTATGTTTTCCGTCAGATACGTGAGCTTTCAGGTTGTGATGGTAAAGTGTTGGACGCTGACAGACGAATGCTATTTGGGGAACTGTCATTTGGGCTCCTCACACAGCAGGACTAGATCTTCAGCTTCTTCTTCCCCGAAATATCTTCCTTCTCCATGCACAGGATGAGCTGCTCTTCCAGGATGGGTCAATGTTTTGCCAGGGGAGGAAGGAGAACTGTGAATGAAGCAAAAGTGACAGGAACAACTATTTGCTGTGTAAGGTCACTTTCCCCTGCCAGCCTTACCTTTGAAAAGGATGATTTCAATCAGTTCCACAAGATCTTCCATCTTATTGCCATGTCACCTTTCTCTAAGCAGTCTCATGTACACATGGGTCTCTTTAGTGCAGGGCATTGTCATGTGCAGCCCAGGCTGGAAATGCTTTTTCACTGTCATCATGAGTTGAATTTGGTCCAGAGGTGATTTTACAATCTCAAGAGTCATCTTTCTTCTCTGCCGAGTGTAGTCTCCTTTGTTCACAAAGCAGCGTGAGCCATGTCAGCTATTGCTCAGCAGAAAAATAACAACAGAGAAGGAAGGGTTTGGGGGTCTTGGGTTGCCTACAAACTGTTTCTTAAAGCATCAGTGTGGGTGACAACTAACCCTGCCCTTCCAGCTGCCAGTGTTTAAATATGTTTCTGAGTCTTAAAAGCAGGAAGCGAGATGATAAGTTAGATTATCTACTCATTATCTCCAGTAAGGAGGGCAGCAGGGTCAGTACAACACTGCTTAGCGTGACAGTCGGTATATAAATAGAATCAGTACTTACGGATCGGGACACTGCTGGTGACCAAGGTTAAAAGAATGAGTAATATATAAATACACTACAACCATGCTCAGAGTCTGCTTGTGTTTCCTGGAGAATCTGTGCAGACGGCAGAGCATAACGAGCCTTCATAAACGACTTTGTTATGAGCATGAAGGGATCTCTGAAGGCACCACGGACAGACAGGAGAGGGCTGGGTGCCTGCCAGCTCAGGAGGGTGGATCTGTGCTCCCGGTTCGCCATTCACTCCCTGGGCAATGATGGAAATCAGCTTTTCCCTCCCCCTGACCTGGAACAGATGCAGCACAAGACTGTCATGAGAACCAGTTAGTTAATAAGATACCGTGGTCCCCCGGGCGGGCAGCAACACGGAACGATGCAAGGATGTACTTGGGCTATGCTAGGAAGGCAGGGGCGATGGCATGGGTCTGCAGGACGTTCTCTGGGCCCATGCTTCAACAAAAGCCAAGCCAGTGGCTTTCACAGCACCATTCACACAGCAAAGGGACCTCGTTTAATCACTGGGGCTGCTGCAGCAACTGAGAGAGGTGGAAAGAGGAGGCTCGGGCTGCTCCTGCCAAGGAGCAACACTCTTGGGCCTCTACACTCTGTTGACAAAGGCAGAGAATAAGCATCAAAACAGTCCACAGTGCCTTCAAGAGACTTTTAGGCAGATGAATGAGGAACCAAAACAAGGTCTCAACATTGTCTGCAGTCTGCGTGAGGCACTGTGGCTTGGAAGCTAAGGATCATGGTATTGTCTTCCAAAAGCCATTGGCACCATGTGCATGTTATCACAGATGGCTCAGGTCTGTGTATTTCCTGAGGAACCTCCGTGCCTTTGCTTCGAGCCGTGGCCACAGAGCACAGCTTTAGCTTTCAATTGTGTTTTTCCTTATCCAAAAAAATTATATAATCCCATCCATTTTTAGAAATGCAGACCCAGGGCTGCCCAGCAGATAAGTCTGATACTGATCGTTTCAGCCTCTGTGACTCCAGAAAGCCAAATTCTACGTGGGGCAGGACAGGGCTCGAGTTGGAGGAGGAGGGAGGGTGAGAACAGAGCACTTAAGGGACTTCAGTGGGCAGCATCTTTTTGTGTTGCAGCATGTGCCCTGGTGGAACAGAGGACTTGTTATCCTGCTTGCACAGCATTTTCTGACCTGCTTTTGACCCAGGAAGCGTTTGCATTCATAAATACTTGAGTTGTACCCCAGGAGGAAAGGGGAAGCGTGGGTTTATCAAATCTGGGATTGCTGCAGGGCTTGGAAAGCAGTATTTCTGCTTCTCTCTTCCAGCCCAACTGTAAACCTGCCTGCATCCAAGAGGGCTTGTTTATTAGTCTTTGAAATGGACAGGTTTTGCCAGGACAGCTTCCCAGTCGGTGACCTTTGGTGGCGAGGACAAAACAGGGTCATCCTGCTCCCCGTCACGCCCCCAGAAAGGTGTTGAGTGGATGAGTTAACTCTGGGAGTCTTTACCGAGTGCTGCTGTTACTTCTGGGAGAAAAAAGCCTGAGAAGGTTGTATACCAGCAACTACCCACCTCTCCACGTCCCCACATGAGAGCCCAGAGAGAAGGCAGAGGAGCTACCGGAGAAATTCCTGAAGAGCCCAGCAGATTTCTGCAGGGAGCTAAAAGCAATGTTTTCAGAAAATACAGATGATCACCAATCACCAATAGCTTGGTTTACCTCCAGCTGTTAGGGCAAAATTCAGGGGAACATCAACCCCATCACCAGCTCCTGACCCTTGGCCCTGCCACCATATTTGACTGACAGAGCTGTCAGTCTGTCCTGACAAGTGGTCTTTCTTCACAAAGGATTCACTCGCTGGCACAAGCAAGATAATGATTTTTCTGTCAAAAACAGTTTTATGGCTCCAAGGGTAGCCAAGGCACGCTATGCCAAGGCGACTGGGAAATCCCTGGGGATGCACCTAAAGGACATGTAGTCACTAAGCGAAACTAAGGTCTTAAAGACGTTGGTCTTGTTGTTACAGCGTGGGAAGTTCACCTCAGCCAGACTGGGGTGGTGAGCGAAGGAGAAAAGGGAAGAGGGCAAAGTAACATTTTCCCTCTCATTCACTCTTTAAATCACTATCAGGAGCCTTTTCTGTAACTGCTTGAGGAACTCTGCCTGGAGCAGCTCGGTTCTGGTAATGCTCAGAGAAGACTTTGTGCTCTCTCTTCCCAGTGGTTACCACCATTTTTGGGGGGAGGTGATTTCCTCCAAAACCAGTGCCATGGGCATCTTCAAAGTGCCAAGTGAGTGGTGCTTCTTAACCCCCTGGGCACCAGTGTCAGAGCTTTGGTCTCACTGCTCTCAGCTTCAAGGAAGCATTTGAGTAGTGCTGGGGATGCTTCTTGGAGTCCTGTGGTGACATTTGTTCAATTTAAGAGCCACTGTGGCTTTTGTTTAGGATTATCTAAGATAAGGCAGCTCGGTGGTAAGCAGAGGTCTAAATTCAATTCCCTGCTTTCGTTGTTGGTTATTTCCTCTGGGATCTTCAGCACTTCAATGCTCCCAGAGACCGAACAGGACTAACTCTGATGCCTTGCCCGAAGAGTTGCGGGGGAGATTCCATAAAAGCTGTAAAGAGTCGAGATAATGCTGCAACAGGAGCTGTAAAAATGGGTACAGAAAATAGAGAGGCCTTTGTATCAGCATTAGGGTTTGTGAGTAACGCTTGTGTAAAAGGCAGATGACTGTTGGAGTGTCTCAGTTCACAGGGATATTCCAGTTACACGCGGCACCAAAACCACATCACCTTGTTTCCCAGCCTTTGACAGAGCAGCCAAATGTTTACACACAGCTTCCACTTCTACTCCAGACAACGTCATCTCAGCCTGAAAGCTCGTCTCCTGCCTGGGGAAGCAGCTCACATAGGAACACTTCACCCTTTTTTCGTTGCTGCTGGTGGTTTGGGGGGACTTTTTTATTTCTTTTTTTCCTTTTAATCACATTGCAAAACCAATGTTGCTTGCACAAAAGCAAGCCATAAGCATGAGGTGAGGGAAAACCTGATTTATCATCACCAAAATATGCTTCCCGCTCTCTGCAGCTTTAGGGTCCTATGCAAGGACACATTCCTCAGTGCCAGATCATGTGTTGGCAACAGGAGTAAGAGACACGGTCCTGTCTGTTGTGATCTGAACAGTCTCACTTGCGTGACTGCTATCAGATTTTGATTTTCTGCCACCAGGAATTTTGTGCACGAGTGATTTACCACGGGGCAATGTGCCACAAAGCCCGGCTGCAAAAGGGCACAGTCCCAAGCCAGGTAGCACCCCGAGAACATCAGCAGCGGAGTCAAATAGCTTCCCACTGAGTTGAACAGTACCTGAGGAAGACGAGGGGACATGTTGCAGGCTTGGGGACAGCCACTAGGTGGGGGCACGAGCACACACGTCCATAGGACCCCAGCTGGACCCAGGAGCGTGAACACCAGATGGTGACATATGACCAGCCTTCTCTGCCCCTTGGCATGGTCCAGGCCTCTCCAGGGAAATGGATCTGCCAGCCATCCACCAGGTTCATCAGAGGGCAGCCATGTGCCCATCCACAACCGAGATGTCAGAGCACTCACAGTCTCTCCGCTGGGAAAAGACTTGACTGTGTTATGGCTTTGGGGGGCTTAGGCTGGGCCATGAACATCAGTAGGAAACACCCTGTGGCTACCACTTGAGACTATGACTGAGCCATAGAGCTTTTCTCTTGAGATCTGCTCCAAAATATTGCTTTGCTCAATATTTAAATATTCAATAACTTCCAGCCAAGCGATTCTCTCTCAGACTCTAAAAAAGCTGTCTGCCCACTTCTCCTGAGTCCTCAGCGCTTCAAAACCATCCACAGAAACAGCCTGTGGGGTGCTCTCTGCTGTCTGCCTCTTGATGAGGTGTCACACAAATAGGTTCTGACTGAATGCAGAGCTGCTTTCACAGAGCCTGGAGGGACCGGAGCATGTGAAAACTGCTCCCGACCCTGACTTATCCTATGTGCCCTCTTGGCGAAGGAACAAGTTCAGGAGGCTGCCAAATACATCAGCCCTGGAGCCTGAGCAATGGGCTGAATGGGCTCTGCAAATCTGTCATGAACTGCACTTCACACACACACGGATATATTCTCCACTCTAAAGGGAGCTGGGGAGAGAGGGCAAATTGTCCTCTTACTGGGGATGCTAAGCTCTGTTTAGTGTTACCAGCTTGGGTGAAACATAAAGAGGTCTAAACAGGTTCGTCTAATGATGTGTCATCAACTAAACAGAGGCAAGTTTCACAAGGGAAGAGCTTTGGCTAATGTACAGTCCTGATGACATACCCACGGAAAGGCTCCTTCAGCAGGCACCATACCCATCCCTTCACATCCATCTTGCAGGTTACGAAGGAGCCAGCTACTGGTTGGGGGCCACTTCTCTCCCAGATCCCATGGTGGGGAAAGACAGTGGAGAACAGCTTCTCTCCTTGTGTGCCTGAGGCTGCACATCTATTTTGCAGAAAGCCAGCTTTGCCAGGAACCCTCAGAGGAGAGCTCACGCAGCCAGCCTGTCTCCTGAAATTACTTTTCTCACCCCCAAAGTAGAAAGATCTTGTGTTCCTGCTTAGCGACATCAGCCCGGTGAGTTTTTCCTCTGCTCTGAGGCACAAGAATCACTGACACGCACTTTGAAAGCCCCCAGGAGTTTAGTGGTATATGGCAAGACCAGATGTCACACAGAGGTTGTAACAAATCCACATCCTTTTTCATCCTCTAGCACCTTGTGGTCACCATGGTCTCGAAACAGTCGATCTGAGATTTTGGAGTTGCAAGTCATTCTGTGCAGTCATTTCCCAGACAGCCTGACCCTTGATAGCCTCTGCTGGCTGAGGAAACAGAGAGGTTTTCAGACGATAGTGTGTTCTCTCTGTGACTAAAGCTCCTCATTCAATGTACGAAGAAAACAGCTCATTGTGAAGCCTTCTGAACCACCAGCATGTGACAAAAGTATCTGTTTCTCCTTTTTGCTAAGGCCCAGCTGCTCCATCACTGATGGAAGGGGAATCCCTGCAATCAGAAAGCAAAGCCAACGACGCAGAGTCTGTACCCCCTGAGTCAGCACGGCAAAGTTCTCCCCGCTTCGCCTCTGCCAGCCCGAAGCTGCTGAAAAGACGTCTTTGTTCTTGTCTCAGCATTTTCTGTAGTCTAATGCCTGACCCTGACTTCTTCGGTTATGCCTGTGGTGTCCTTATGTGCAAGCACTGAGCAGGTTCAGGTCTACTTAGCATCTGAATTCCGAGAAAACAAGCTGTTTTCAGGCGTTGGTGGCAGAGGACCAAGAAATCTCAGTTCTGCAAGTTAGTTCATTTTACTTCAGGGTGAAGTTGAAAGCAACTTTTCCTCCGAGACCTTCCCTTGCCTAGAAACACCCTTTTCTCTTTCGCCTCTTCCCTTTTGTATTGAGATTCAATCGTTACTCTCGTGATGGCTATGGCAGCCAAGGATGGTGGATGCCGTTGAAGTTCTGGCTTGACTCCCCTTCTTGAGGAACTAAAGAGGGCTTAGCTCTGCATGCTTGGAAAGCGTTTCACCGATAACTAGGCACTCCAGAAGGACCATCTGGGCTTTGTGCCCCTTTGTGCCCTTTTGTGTCGACAAAGACTTTCTACTTGATCCAAGAAGTGCCAGGAGAGTGGAATGGGCTTATTTGGCCAATGTCACCAGCCTCTTTAGTCTCTTCTTTAGATGCTGGTGGAAGAAAAATGCTCATTCAGCAGGCACAGGAGCAAATGTCAGCAGGGAAATTGTACAATGCATCTGCTGGCTGCACTTGTGCCCCATATTTCTCTTTTTCTTTTGGATTTCCTTTTCCCTCCATCCAACAAGGGCATTTGAGAAGGTCAGTTTTCCAAAGCCACTGGATGCTCCGCAGAGGTTTTACCTTGTCCTCTTTAAACTCTTCTTATCCCAGACCACAAAGGGAATTGGTGGCTCTCTCTAGGGACGAACTCAAACGATGCTGGTATCTCTCAGGAAATTCAGGCTGTATCATTAACAGAGGCCACAATAGGTGGCAGTGGCTTCTGTGAAGGTTTGTGTGCTCAGAGGCTTCTTATTTGGTTTCTCTTGGTCTTCCCTGGTAAGACACAGAGTAGTGGCTCAGAAGGGAAGCTGTACACACACACTTCTCCTGCAAGACCTGAGATGTCATTCAACGATCTATTTCATGCTCCATCTTTAGCACCTGGTGTCCCAGTGACCCCCTCTTGGCCCTCCCTCTTGTAGACTGTCCGTTCTTGGCTTGTGGCTTGTATTAGCTTCCAAAACCAACCCTGGGTGAGCTGTCACAAGCTCATGTCTATTGTCCATCTGAAAATCTTCATTAGACATCTCTGGTAAAACGTGTGCCACTAACTGGCTTTAAGATGAAGCTTTCAAATAAGTCTACGTCTTCCATTAAGTCAGTGCTTCTTTAGGCATAACATTTCTTCTCCCCTCAAGAAACTCAGATATTCAAGCTGGAAGTGAGGCTCAAAACACCAGGAGTTCAGTCAGGTCAGAGGCACTTGGATAACTCTCTCTCTTCAGGTGCTTTGTAAAAATACATCTTTGTTAGAAGCAGCACAACCAGAGCAGGTAGCACAGGAGCAAGACAGAGGATTCATCACACCTTCAGGGTGAACTTCAGAAGACGTTTCACTTCTGTATGCCTCTGCTTCCCCATCTGCAAAATGAGGATCTGGTTCTTCAACCTGGCCTCTCCCTACTTTGTAAAGAACTTTTGAGATGAAGGGCTGAAAACGCTAGATAAAACCTTGGCAATGGTATTATTTACCTACACAAACAAAGGAACTGGGTCTTGCAAAGACAACATTTGGCTTTAAGTCATGCCCCAGCTCTACAAAAACCAGTCTGTGCACAGACACAGCACTAGCCACAGGATGAAAACAAGCTGTCAGAGAAGAGTTTTGATTTTCTTTTATCTCCACTTGCTACCCAAGTTCCGTGTATTTCTCCTAGGGCAACATTTTCAGCCGCTATTGCTAAAAAGAGAAACACAGGAGTACGTGAGTGTGTGAGAGACAGGGAGTGCCACCTGTTCCCTGTTTGTTGTAAAACACAACGAAATAGTGCAACGTTCATTGTTTCAGGCAAAAAATAAAACCAAACCACTCCAGAAATAATTTACATCCTTTAGAGAATTCCTTGCAGCAGCAAAGATGCCTTGTGTGTGCACTTGTGTCTTTACTTTTCTTCTACATACAAACATATATAAACATACATTTCCTTTCCTTCTCTTCCCCGATCCTCCGACGTCTGTTCCCTGCATCCAGCCTTCTGCAAGGCTTCTGCATGCTCATTAGTTAATTAAAACTAAGTGAGATTCTCTTCTGTCCCCCCTGGCATTTGCAGCCACAGTTTTAAAGGAAGCCTAAAGGGCAAAGCTCTCATATTGCGCCAAGGCAGAGCTTTACAGGCTCATCAGAAAATTTCCCATTATTAATCACGCTGAGGGTGAAACTGGTCTCCTGTAAAACAGCTCAGAAACAATCATTGCAATCAACCATGCTGATTTATTCCAGTATGTAGTGTGGTTCAAACTCAGTCATGGTCAGCGTTGCTGGACCCTTAGCTAACAGGTGCCGTGTGCGAAACATCTTCAGCTTGAAACCTGAGATTTAAGTGAAGCAAGAAAATTCAGCCTGAAGCTGAACCCACTTGAAATACCAAGTCTGACGGGAGACGGAGCAAGCAGTGAGGAAGGTGAGGGGGGATGCAATGCTCCATGGCTCATCTTCAGAAGGTTTTTCACACCATTACGAGTATTTGTCAAGCCAGACCATAAATCAGACCGTGCTAAAAAATTTTATCAGCTTTTGCCTTCAGGCATCTGCTAGAAAGGACGCCTTGAGTCTGATTATGTTGTGTACGGCTTGTGAAATCCACGGTGGTTTTATTCAGAATCAGGCAACGATACACAATTCATCCCTTTTTTTCTGTTACCAGAAGGGGAATAAAATTAACCAAACACCGTGAGGTCATTCAAAGCACCCTCATTCATTAAAAAATTTATCACTGCAGCCTGAGCCTGTCAGAGGACTTGAGCACAGCTCGGTGACAGCCACTCTGGGTGACTTGTCAGAGTCCGGAGCTGGCGCGTCTCACCCCGCGTTGCCCAGGGCAGGTACTGCAGAGCCTGTCACTCCTCTGAGTGGAAATGCTCTGGCCGGAGACCACTCAGGACTGTTGACTTTGCCGCAGACAGTCGGGCTGGGGCAGACTCAGACAGCAACAAACCCTCTGTGAAAGCAGCTGGGAAACAGAAGCAAATACGTCCAGTAACCGCCAGTTCCTGCTGGACAGCTTGAACCCAGTCCAGCTGCAGTCTGGCCCCAGCGCTCCCAATCAACCAGTTTTGCTGATTTACACCCACAGCTCCTGCCTTCACTTGATTAAACCCTAAAATTCTGCAGAAAAGTGGGACCAGAAGGGGCTTCCAGGGTCCATTCCACAGTCGCCCCATAACCCAATCCCCACCTTAACTTTACACAGCATCACTTTAAAAGCTGGAGTGTGCAGCTCACTGAGAAGCTGTCCCAGATCTCCCTGCTCTGGTGGTTAGGAACTGTCCTTGGACCTAAGGTCTTAGAGCTTACCCAGTGCACACAGCAACTTGAAGAACACGGTGAATGAGGTCTGATGTTGCTTCTTTTCTCCAAACCATGGTACCTCCAGAAACTGTGGGCCAGGGTGGTTGCAGTTGTAGGTGATGGCGTCAATGAGTCAGAAGGACTGGAGAAGACAGTAGAACACTGAATCAGAGCATAACCGAGAGAAGAGGCAGAGCTATGCTTAGCCTTTAAGACCACCCCCGTGGAGCTTTGAGGTCTTCCATGGTGCTATGGGTGCAAATGTTGGGTCTCAGGAGGACAAGGCACAACAGTTTGTTCTGAACTGGGCTGACTCAGTCAATGCTAGACCAGCAGATGGATAGAAGATGACATCCCAGACAAAGCCTGATACTCCCATAGAGCATCTCTGTAAGGGAACTGGGGCTACATTAGAAACAACGACGTGTTTGTGCCCATCTGTGGCAGATGGCACCGTGCTGTTTCACAGCTTCATTTCACTAAGGGATGTTGGATTGCTGCAGCCACTTGCCCAACCTCGCCAAGACTTCTGCCCTAGGGGCAAGGGGTGACCTCTGAGCAGACAGCAAAGCGAGCAAAACCGAGGGTGAAGTGTGGTGGGGTTGGCCACTACAATCACAGCTCGAGGAGAGGTGTTGGAGGAGCTGGAGCACCAACCGACAACATATCTGAGCTCCTTGGTGACAGCAGTGCCTGTTTCCTGCAGGCCTTGTGAAGGATCCCAAACCCAAGCTGGATGTGGGTTTTTGCTGGAGCAGCGCTAGAGGCCTGGGAATGTTCCCCCACCATATCTGAGTTGCCTCCAGTTTATCTCTCCCATTTTATCCTGTCTAGAATAGCTCTTCCTGCCCTGGACCACTAAAAGGGCACACGTGCCGTCCTGTACTCGCTGTCCACCCTCTGCTGAGGAAGCTGCCAGTATTGCAGCATCTGCTGAAGGATGCATGTGCTGGAGGCAGCCTGGAGTCACACCAGGCATCAGTCTGCAGGAGGTACTTACAAAACGTGTGAGTTTCATTGGGAATCCAGTGAGTTGAAGCTAAATCTACGTCTTTTACTTCTTTAGCTTCTACTGAAGCTAAATCTATTGCTGTACCAGGGCTTAAAAGATGAATCTGGCCTTATAGATAGATTAACAGTTAAATATATTACCACATTACCCTTAATATATTACCATGTATATTACCCATAAATATATTTACCATATTTACCCAAAAACTATTATATATACATACACACACACACA
>NW_010400487.1:38049-38757 GCF_000710305.1 Buceros rhinoceros silvestris | reverse complement strand
ACCGCAGGGGACAGGGACCTTGGCAGCTCCTTGGCTGTGCTGAGAGGTGAACACCTAAGACAGAGGGAGAAAGGGAAATGTCAGGGTGTCACTCTCCAGGCCCTGGGGACCTGGCAGCTGGGGGGAGCTGGAGCAGGGTGGCGGCTTTCTCTCTGCTTGCTCTTTCCACCGCCACAATCTGAGAGCAGCTGGGGCCATTCAGGATGCTCAGCCAGTGCGTGCACGGCATCCTGCACCCAGAGAGGACCAAGAGGAGCCAAGGGACACCCACGCACAGCACTTCCTTTCCTGCCGCGCCATCTCTTGGCTAAGAAATCCTGATTTGCCACCGAGCATAGCAGTTGTGTTGGAGCTGGGAGGTAGCACAGGTCCATTGCCAGCCTCTTGTTAGGAGCCTCTGGGGGTTTCCCACTCTATACCCCATGCCCTGAGCACAAAACAGCTCCAGGACCGGGCACACCGGTTCCTTCCCTGATGCCGTGCACCTTTGCACTGCAAACAAGTGGAAACATCATGTTACCTTGTAAAATCATGTATTAAATCCCATGGGATTTAATCCTAACAGTTTTAAGGAAACACAGTACAGCACGGGTGCTGCTGGAGTGTAACAAGTACTTCTTGCAGCCTGCAAAATGTGTGTGCTTAGTGGTTACTCTTGTCCCCAGAAGGTGTTTCTCCCCGCTGCCTCGCTCACCGGTAGGACAGGGC
>NW_010400487.1:31847-37911 GCF_000710305.1 Buceros rhinoceros silvestris | reverse complement strand
TCCCCCCCCTCCCTCGCCCACCGTTAGCACAGGCTGTCCCCCAGCCGCTGGCCGGTGCTAACAGCAGCTGGCTGCTTGCCGCTCCCAGGGCATCTCCAAGAGGGTGTTTTGGACCCCAAAAAAGTCCTTCCCATTATAGCAGCTTTTGGGTATGTTGCCCAATCTGTGGTTCAGTTAGTACCTCACAAGTTCTCCAAGGCTTTTCTCATCTTTTAGCGAGAACGTGATTCCTTTGCAGATTGCTCTGAGGTTGCCAGCGCAGAGAGAGCAATGCACCCTGAGGGGAGGTGCACTGGCACCCAGCTCCTGCTTGCTGGCCCCACCGGGGCAGCTCTGTGCTATGGTGGTGGGTGCTGCCCTAGGGCCATGGGGCAGCCTGAATTTGAGGGTGCTCCCCTGTGCTCCAGCCCCCCCAGCGAGGAGGTAAGGGGACAAGCCAAGGCACTTCCCAGCTGTAAACTGCTAGTTGTGGAAGGAACTCGGGGCATGGCAAGGAAAAGATAATAGAATCACAAACTGGTTTGGGTTGGAAGGGACCTTCAAAGCTCATCTGGTCCAACACCCCTGCAGTGAGCAGGGACATCTGCAACCAGAGCAGGTTGCTCAGAGCCCCATCCAACCTGACCTGGAATGTTTCCAGGGATGGAGCTTCTACCAGCTCTCTGGATAAACAAGGCCAGGGTCTCTCCACCCTCAGTATAAAAAATTTCCTCTGTATGTCTACTCTGAATCTCCCCCTTTTACTTTAGACCATTGCCACTTGTCCTGTCACAACAGGCCCTGCTAAAAAGTTTGTCACCATCTTTCTTACAGACCCGTTCAGTACTGCAAGGTAGCAATAAGTTCCCCGGAGCCTTCTCTTCTCCAGGCTGAACAACCCCAAGTCTCTCAGCTTCTCCTCACAGCAAAGGGTTCCAGCTTGGACCATGTTTGTGGCCTCCTCTGGACATGGTCCAGCAGGTCCATGTCTCTGCTGTGCTGAGGAAGTCAGGGCTGCTTGGCTCAGGGTAAGATACAGCCTTGCCTGGAGCGATGTGTTTTCGAGCCTCTGCCTGTCAAGAGAGGTGCTGCCACAGAGCTGCTGGAGGAGAAAGGTGGTGAGGAGAGTGGATTTGGTTTACTTCTGAGCCAGCTCTGATTTTGGAAAAGTTGTGTCTGCCTTTCAAACCTGAGAGCATCCCCTCCCCTTCTCCAGGGGCTGAGAGTGCCCCTGCGTTAACCTCTCTGTGCAAGGAACCCCCCAGGTTTTGAAAGTTTAATGTCATAACCTGTTTGTCCTGTTTAAAGCACAAGGTAGGGCTGAGGAGCTGACAGATCCTGAGCAAGCTACGCCTCCGGCTACCCCACGTCCTCATGGCTCAGCAAGGGAGGAAGAGGGAGAAAAACAACCCTTAGAGCCTCACATTTTTCTGTCTCAGGGATTGGGGGTTTTGCCCTTCAAAAAAATAGCAGTGAGCCAGTGTTTGGATGCAGGACTCGGCTCTGAGAGAGCAACTCAGTGATGTGTTCAGCTGCGTGTCCATCTGAAGGGTTTGCTCCCAGAACTGAGCCCATGTGTGAAGGCTGCCCACAGCAATCCCTGAGATGAAAAGGTTCCCTCCCTATCTCCAAAATCAAGCTCGCATCTCTCACCCTGACCCACACCAGCGGCATCTGCAGGGTTGCAAGTGCTCCGGCGTACCTGCAGCCTGGCTGCTCGGCACCAGCACGCCTGTCTGGGCAGAGGCACGGGCCAGCGGTTAGGGGTGGTCACCAAAAATCCCCTCCTTGCTTCATCGTCCGGCTTTGCATGCCTCTGCCACCGCTCAGCCTCAGGCAAGGCCCACTAAAGAGCTTGAAGGGTGTGAGCTGTGCTCATGCAGACCACGATGCCCTTTATTGCTACACACCGGACACATACACATGCCGTGTTGCTTTGCTGGGGGTGCTGAGCTTTGCTGCTCAGCCAAACATACTCCTGGAAACACTTGCTGTTTCCACAGACCGCGTTTCTACGCTCCTTCAAGGCAGGCATGGCATGCTTGAGGTAGGCAGTACCTGGAGGTGATGCTCTTGGTATCTACAAGGTAAACAGGAGAAAGAGAGATAAATCATGTTCTTCATGTCACCAGCGCTGTGTCCAGCACGTGGGTTTTCTATTGCTCCAGATCTCTGAGATGTTTGATGCAATTTACTACTTGAAAAAAGCAGGCTTCAAAACTTCCTTAAAAACCAGGATTTTCACCTGTTTAAGGCATGATAGAATTGGTCAAGGTTGCTTTCAAATACTCGAGGGCTTATACATTTGTAATATTTTTGTAGAAATCAAGGATTTGTGTTTCACTGTCCATTAATGATGAAGAGGGCACTAGTGCATTGGTTTGTGCCTGGGTGTGATAAAGCCTGAGCCAGGCTCAGTGACAAACGCAGTTGGGAGAGGGCCAGCACTGAAGCCCAGGACGGTGTCCAGGCTCCCACGCTGCAGGAGGGGTGAGCCCGCAGGTGAGGTCAGGTGTAATTCTCTGCTCGTTTGCAGGTCAGGATCTGACCCGAACCTGCTATGAGTAAGATGTCTGAGCAGTTGGCCAGAAAATGTTTAAAAACGCACTTGAAGTGGCAGTGGGCAGGTAACATGTTACCATACTTTGTTTTCTTCTTCGAGTCCCTACAACTCCTTTTGGGAATGTGGGTTTCGCTCGAGTACAGATATGAAAGTCCTTTTGCGCACACGCTGGCACGTAGGGAGGTGAAGCCGTAGGACTTGGCACCTCCCGGGGAGGCAGTGTGCAAGGCTTGGGGGCTCAACATGTGCCCGAAACGGTGCCAAGCACCTTCACCTTTCAGTAGTGGCAAACAGAAAGCTGAGCTCCCCGGCAGGAAACATCTGCAATCACTGGATCATAAAGCAAGCCGGTCGCGTTTTATCCCTTTCCTTTATTTTTTTTTATGACAAAAATAAAACGATAAGTTCACTTTGAAACTCATTCTTGACTTTAGCACCTAGGAACTTAAAACAAACTGGTTTATGCTCCCCGCCCCCCTCTGATATCTCTGCTTGCAGGTGGCAGAGGCAGGCTCAGCCTGATAAGATTCCTGATACGGGGGCAATGCGGTAATCAGCAAATGTGCTCATTAAGCAAGAATCTTAAGAAGTTGGGGATATTTGCCTAATGCCTTCCTCCTCCTCTCCATTGTCTCAGAGGCCAGGCACTGGCCAGTGGCCCGGGGAGGGGAAGCAGAGGGGTCAGGAGCAGAGCCAGGCTGCCCAGGCTTGGCCAAAACTCAAGCAGGTACAAGAGGAGCAGGATTCAGCAGATCCCCTGTCGTCAGGATTGCAGCCCAGGCTGGATGCAGGACGCAGAAGGTCTTCAGGGATGGTCTGGTGAGGCTACGCTAAACACCTCCATCAGGCTGGCTGTGGGACTGCAGGTCTGAAGAGACCACTGCAGAGTACCTCCAGATTTAGGGTCACCATCGCTCGTGCAGACCAATAACTTGCTCTGGGGTTAGTGTGTGATAAATGCCTTAGTCATCAGGAGCAAAGATAGGAGAACAGGCCTGCAACAAGCACGGCTCTGTTCCACCTTTATTTGAAGGCCAGCTGTTAAGCAACCAATTTTTGTTGGCCTTATTAGTGGTTTAGTGGTTGCACCGGGCATGTTTCGCTCTTGCCTTTTTCTTTTCAGAGGGGGGATAAAACTGTCACCATGAAAGGAAATTAGTTCCTCAAACTCATTTCTCTCTGTTTTCTTCTTTTTGGCCAAGCATTTTTATATGCCTGGATTCAGAACTTCCTTCTTCCTTATTTATTCTTAATTAAAATAACAGTAACTGCCAGTTACCAGGGTGGAAATAAGGGAGGGAGGCACAAAATGACTGTCTCTCAGGGATGGAGTGTCCTCTCTCTCCTTGCTCTGCTCCTTCCCTCCATGGATGGGAGGTGAGACAGCCGGGGACCCCAGGGCTCAGGGGCTGCTCCACCTTCTTCAGTTCGGGGTTGGAGTTTTACATGTCATTGGTGAGATATAACTCTAAAGAGCATAAACGTGGAGGGTATCAGCCGAGCTAAAAGGATCACAGCGAGAACAGCTCCAGGTCAGAGAGGGCACACATTTGGCAAACTCAAAGTCCTTCATGAAGGAGGATTTCTGGTGTCTAAGGGAATTTATTTGCTACCCACCAGCAATAACTCCACCAGGAAAGAAACACCTGGAGATTTGAAGTGGGGATTCCTGTAATTTGTAATTTATAACTTGGTTTGATTACATTTCTCAGCTTGGATCCAAACTTCCTTTGGGAACTTCCCAAAAGATAAGGATAGATCTCAACCCCCATGGCTGCACCCCTCTCCACGCAGTGCGTCCTCTCTCTGGGACAGCCTTCTCTCACCACGTCTCGTCTGTTGGGTCCATTGCAATAACTTAGAGCACAAGATAACATGCAAACACGTTGCTAGTATTCAAAGTGCCCTGCAATATCAGCTCGCGTAACCGCTATATAACAAAGCACAAAGACCGCAGATTACAGCCCGTGACACCAGGCCTTGCCCAGCCCGTGTCTCACACGGGGAAGCGATACAGATGTAAACACGAAGGCAGCACGATCTCTTTTGCATGTTAACCGAGCAGCCAGGGCAATCGCGGACACGGGCACACCGGCTCGGTTTCAGTGAGCTTCCTGATTTACTCCCACTGTACTGGGGTCCTCCAGACCTGGGAGGTTTATCCTCATACTGGCTCGGGTACTTCTTCACCACGCAATCAAAACCACTGAGATTTTCCCCATCACCTCAGCATCAGGCACCATGTGGTGCTCTGCAAAACTGACATCTGGCAGAAAGACATGGTTGAGTGGATGGAGAGAGATCTTCACAGACTACTTGCCAAAAAAAGAGTGGCTCCTCTCTCTATGCCATGCTCAGGGTTGTACAACTGAGCTGCAAGGTGACAAGGCAAGATGTCCCCTAATATGCTACAGCACAACCTCGCCAAGATATGAAGTAAATGGGGAAGGAAGTCTGGAAGTGTGAGAAAGGGATTGGTGTGGCCTGGAGGGGTGGAGAGCTGGATCGAGGCAGGCAAGGAAGCACAGGACAGGGTAGGAAATCCAAGGAGGAATGAATGGTGCAGACCAGCTCCATCTTTTGCTAGAGCTTCAGTCACTGTCTCCGCGTACACGGGCTGGTGAGGGAAGTGATGTACGTCCTGCAGCAGTGGAGCAGTGGCGGGGCACGCTGCGGAAGCAGACCCCTTTCTGCTCTAAAGAGCATGGCATGCCAGCCATAAACAGGGTATTGGTTGGGCCCTTCTAGAGAACAAACAAAAAGCCACCCCAAGTGAAACTCTGACATTCCAGAAATAACAAATCTGCATCCCTCAGTGTCTAAATCACACAGGCAGGAGCTCAAGCTGGAACACGCTGGCTGGTTTCTGCCCTGCGCCGCGTTTTAGCCAGGTCTCCAAAGCAAACCCGGCTCCTCCTCCCAGCGAGCTGAACAGCCAGCAATAAAGAAAGACGCCCTAAATTACTGTGAGCAGAAGAAGTCTTGCTCAAGGCTGTGCAGTGCCTCGGCGGGGATCCATGTAAATCAGCCGGCGTGCGAGGAAGTGACACGACCTGCCGCAGGAATTGTACTGAAACTCGGAGCGTGTCAGAGCAGGAGAGCATCAGGGCAATGACTGATGAAGATTAGCCCAGATAGCGAGGAGGAATGCTATGTCAAAGAAGGAGGGGGGAAGCGATATGGCTACGGGGAAGGGAAGGCAGGGTGGAGCCAGCGATTCGGGCTGGTGCCCTGCCAAGGTACATATATGTTAATTGAGCAATCCTGTTCCTCTGCTTCCCTGGCAGGTAACAAAAGGCATGCACGCCTCTGTGGACAGGGTGGATGAGGAATGCTCCACCAGTAGCGTGGAGCTGGTCCCCACAGCATGGGCCAGGGTTCATTGCAGATGCTGCCAAACCATAGGGAAGCTGCCTGGAATATAAACAAATAGAAGAAAATAAAATAACACCCACCTCACCCCCCAAACCCCCCCAAAAAACGGCCGGTAAACCAGCAGCAAGTGTATATGAGAAGCAACCT
>NW_010400487.1:23571-31636 GCF_000710305.1 Buceros rhinoceros silvestris | reverse complement strand
CAATGCTAGGCTGGCGCTTGCCTCAGCAAGGGCCGGCACTTCACCCAGACCCCTTTACACCCACTAGACCAGAGCTGTGTGGCCATTGTCCCTGTCACTGTTGCACAGCAGGATCCTGCCATCTTCCTCCTCAGTGGCCTTCAGCCCCAGAGCTGTTGTTTCCACTTACCAGCTTTGGCTCTCCATTCCAGCATCTGCATCAAGAGATGACTATGACTGTGATTTCACGGCACAGAACGCAGGAACGTGCCCTCTCTACCCAGAGGCCGTGCTCTGCTGCAGCAGCAGGCTTGATGCTGCGCTCTGGCATGAGGAGTGTCACCCCTCCATCGCAGCTTGGTTCACCAGGCTGCAAGGCTTCTCTGCTGTCACATACCTTTCTCTGCAGGTTGGCTGGAGGAGTAAAGCAAAGCTGCTTGAATATTCCTAATAATTCCTAAGATAAAGGAAAAGGAAGCCCCGACGAGGCTAGGGATTTGTGATCTAAAGCTTTATCGAGACCAGCAGAGGCCACTGCAATCATTGATGCTCACCCCCAACAAACCATCTCAACAGCCAACCCAGACTCAAGCCAGCACATCAAAGATGGTGAGAGAACTCTCTTGCCTTTATAACTTTTGTGTCTTCCCACATACTCACATCTTCCTTTTAAAACTTTGCTTCCTAATCATCGTGGTGTGAGCAGGTCTGTGCATGGCCCCTAAGGTGCCAAGTGCCTGGCAGGGGGTTTCAGAGTAGCCCAGCTCCTCTCTGTCACAAAGCTGCACTGCGGATGCTCTTTGGGATCCAGGCTGTCCTCCCAGACAGAGAGCTGCAAACGTCCCCAGGGGTGGCTCAGGTCTAGGGGTGTCCTTGAAGGGCTCTCGCAGCCTGCAATGGCACATGGGCCGCGTTGCCCATTCTCCCTTAGGCGTGCACTGTGTTTTGTTGCTGGTGGTACTGTTAGGTTTGTTCTCTTACAGCAAACCCTGATGGCACCGTTCGGATGCTGGGAAACACTCACCCCTCCGAGGCAGTGAAGAGAAGGGTATTAATTTGCTGTGTTGCCTGCCCACAGCCCGCACATCACAGTTGATCCTTTCTGATGGAAACCCAGGACTGGGGGCCATGGAGCAACCAGGGTCAGGACCTTCTGCTGGGCAGCAGCCCTGCCTGCTGGAGGAGAGGGGCTGGGGCCAGCCAGCGGGTTAGCGAGCACAGGATGAATCCCCAGAGCCACTGCCATTCCGTCAGGGAAACATGCCACAAAGCACGAATTAATCCCAAGTAGCAGAGGTCTGGGTGGCAGCTTCCTTTCTATCCTCCCAGGGTGTGGGTGTCTGCAAGCTCTCATCAGCTCTTGAGAGCACTTAGCAAATAGGAAGTGCTTGTTCCTCTCCACACAACTACATGTTCCTGAGGAGAGCTGTGCAAGGCTCTCGGAGCCCCGCTGCCTTTTTGTGCTGCTGGGAAGCACCAACATTTCAAGGAGAGAGGCTGCATCAGGTTCAGGTTTTGTTGTTTGCCCCCGCCTAAGAAGGGCTAAAATACAAATAGGGTGCCCAGAAATAAAGCATGTGCAGGGTTCCACTGCTCTGTCCCTAGGAACAGTGTAAATCACTGCTTTGGTGGTGCCTGGCACAGGCTGGGTAAAATGTGTAATGCATTACAGCCCCTAGACAGAGGGACATCCAGGCTGGAAGTCCTCTGACCAGTGGGGTCACTAGTCCCATCTCTCGACCTGCAAGAGTGTGGCTAACAGCTCACTTGCACCCACAGGCTGCCAAAAATGTATCTCTTGGGGGAACGGGGAGATGGAGGAAGCAGCATGAGTTGGACTCTGAATAAGACATGACCAACCTGTACGTTACATTAGTGGGTATCAAGCACAGGCTTCACGGGGCTCCTGGCATCTTCTCAGCTAGCCCAGGCCCACCCAGAGCAATGTCAGCCGTGACTCACCTCCAGGACCGTGCGCAGGATTCCCACTGTCCCTTCATCACAGCGCTGTGATCTGCGACATCCGGACAATGCAAAAAGCTCCTTTGGCTCGTGCGCTGGAATTCCTGGGGTTGCCGCCAGGTCAGCCATGTTGTAACTACAAGTGCTGTTGCATGTTTCAGCAGCCCGCGCCTTGTCCTTCTCTGAAACAGCCACCATCAGACAGAGCTGACAAATCCAGCATTTGCATGGATTTGGTTAGGTGGCAGAGTAGACTCGAGCCTTTCTGCTGAGAAGCCATAAAGAGAACATCTCATTTGCCTTCTCCTCCCATTCACTTCCTGCCTGTGTGCAAACTAAGGTTCTGACTGATGGCACAACGACAGCCCCCGCTGGCAAAGCAAGACCCAGAGGGGTGGAGACCGGGGAAATAACGAATTTGCCATTCATGCCATTTCTCTTCTGCAGCCTGTTGTGCTCGGACTCCTCGGTGGGGTGTGCAAGGCAGTTGGCAGCCCAGGTTCGCAGGGTCTCTGCCCAGCCACTGGCGTTTCCACATCCTCCTGACCCAAAAGCAAAATGGTGGTGGTGCCTTGCCAAGAAATAATTGCATGAATTTTCATGAGCCCGGTTTTCTTTCCATTCTGGCCTATCTCAGCTATTTGACCCTTGGGGAAGAGGCATAAATGAAGATCCCTCAGATAGTTCTGTCATGCTGATGGATCTGTTTTGCCATTTGAATGCAGAGGAGAAATGATGCTTTCACATTTTTGGGGTGAAATATGCTCTGTTCCTTGAAGAATGATGCAAGAGCAGAGCCTCTGAGCTTTCTGCTTTCAACAGCCACACAACACCAAGACAAAGTGGAACTGACCCTCGATGCAAATTATGTGATATTGCTAAAACAGAAACACTTCAACAAGAAAGATTTTAGCTATAAGCTGGAGAGAGCCTTGTTTGCTGGGTGGAAAGCATGAACATGAGAAATCAGGTGCAAGGCTTGAGCACCATGGTGCTGCTTTGGTTTGACACCAGCTCTGCTCCCTCTGCCTGACCCTCTGACTTCCCACAAGCACATCTTTACTCTCTGTTTTGCTTGCAGCTGAGATGAACAACAGCAAATGGTCATAAGCCAGCAAGATGGGAAGAGAGAAGGATAGGGGACATGCACACTTCTGGCAGGTGAAGCAGTGATAGTATGAAGGAAGGCACAAAAGGCACCACTGCAGAGGGAAATCACATGCTGGGACCTGTTCAGGCTTAGAGAGTTGGTTTTAGCCTTGATGCTGTCATTAGCCCCACATGTCCCATTAACAGAGAAACAGCATGGAGCAAGATGTTACCACTAGCAGAAGGAATGCAGCAGGATGAATGATCATCCTCATCCAGGGACCCAAATACGCGAGTCATCCATTTGGTGAGTGCAACAGAGACACAGAAGCAGTGAGAGAGCCACTGGGTCTCTTATTAATGAGTAGCATTCAGCAGAAGCCTACAGAGCTGGACTTGGAAGGGAACTGAGTGGCACCAGAATCGGGGCAGTTGCAACATGTACTGTCCATGCAATGTGGGTAGTGTGTGCGCAGGGCTCAGGGCTGGCCGCACAGCTCACCTGTGGGATGTGCATATTTTGTGACCACATTTGAGGCACCTGCTTTTGAAAATATAGCCCCAGGGCTTTATTTTATAGCTGCCTTCAGTGATAAACACTACCTCCAACCAGCCGAAGAATGCAGCTACGAGTGCAGCCAGCTGCGAGCAGAGCAATAGCTCATGGTCTTTCATCCTTTGCAAAGAGAGATCAACTCTATCATCTCTGATGGTATGAAAAAAGTCAAGGCAGGAGAAGGTGGAGCGAAGTCGCAAAGGCTGTGCAGTAAATCGGTGGTGTAGTGTAGCCCCTTGGCTGCAGACTTTGGGTACAGCAGTGGCCTGAGCACAAAAGACACTTCAGGAGCTACTCGTACGGTTGGGTTTTTCACTGGACACCAGAGCTATCATCTCTGATGGTATGAAAAAAGTCAAAGGCAGGAGAAGGTGGAGCGAAGTCGCAAAGGCTGTGCAGTAAATCGGTGGTGTAGTGTAGCCCCTTGGCTGCAGACTTTGGGTACAGCAGTGGCCTGAGCACAAAAGACACTTCAGGAGCTACTCGTACGGTTGGGTTTTTCACTGGACACCAGAGCAAGTATAGACATCTTTCTGAAACCACCCCATCAGGAGGACTTGAGCTCCTCACCACCCCCATAGACGAGGTTTCATCCGCCAAATCACACCAGCCTAACCAAGCTGCTTGGGACTTCCCTTGAGTGCCTGCAAGGAGGGAGCGGGGCTGGAGCTGCGCCCAGGCAGGCAGTGCTGCTGCCCTCCAGCCTGTGCCTGCCTCTTCCTTTGCCCAGCAGGATACACGTGCAATGGGAAATTACCTGGGTTTGGGGTTAATTGGAGGGAGATTGTTTTAAAGAACTTCTTAAAATTATAAAACTGAGTCATGTAGGAAACTTTATATATGTGCGCTCACTCGCAAAAAGCTTTAGAAGTCTTTGGAGCATTCAGAAGAGGTTTAAGGGCTAAAGTGTTGACTTGGGTGCCTAAAGACACAGACAAGTCAGTACCTAAAAATGTAGATTATAATCTTGTAGGCTTCTGAAAAGCTCAGTAGGTGCTCAGCTGCCATATGAGCCTGAATCAGCAACTAAACCCAGCCCTTGGTCAGTGTTGCTAATATGTACTTAGCCACTATGTCTGAAGAAACATTTTCATCCATGTCACGCTCAGTAAAATCTTGCCGCATCAGTATAGCTCCTTTGAAGAGATACTTTAAGGACACAGGTAGCATGGAAAGATGTATCAAATGTATCTGTTATTGGGGGAAAGATGATTGCAGAAGAAGAAAAATGACATTCTTGTTAGTGGTCCTCTGCTGTGACAATGAGCTGCAGCTGGGGGTGACAAACTTTTCTGAATCATTTCTGGATCAGGTTTGCTGCGATCTCAGATCAGAGAGGCAGCACCTCAGCCCATGGTGAGGTTCCTCCTGTTTCTTTGATTTGCTTCATTCATACAATCTTTCACAATCAAACCTTCATCTCCTGCCCAGCGATGCTCCAGAGAGCTGGCCTGGAAGAGCAGCACGCTCTGCTCCGAAGAGTATCTTGTGAGTAAGCTTCGTATGGCAAACGGCATGAAAATCAGTGTAAACTGAACAATAATTTCACAGAGCAGTTATTACAGTAAATTTGTAAGCACAGTGGAAGGAGGTGTTTTGAATTGAGTAGCTTATGGTATTCATGCTGTCAGTAGGGCTTTCCCCTTCTGTTTCCAAAGAAAGCTCTCAAGATAGGTCAAAGTCTGGGCATTTTGGGGGTTCAACCTTCATCCCTTCTCACAGAGCTTGGCACGAACAACATTGCACAGATGAAGCAAGTGATAGACATCTTTGCTGATGACTGATGGGACCGTGGTGACCATGTTGGGACACGGCTGAAGGAAGAAGGACCGCTAGGATAGCGGGATGGGGTCAAGCCTGCCCACTACAGAGTGGAGTCCATTATCTGGCTCAGGGGTGACAAGTGGCACGTCCTCAAGGGAGAACTTATGCTACCACTTGCCCACATTGCAACCCATCCTCCTCTCTCCCCGGATGGAGGGGATCTCTGAAGCCTGGAGACATCTGCAAACTTGGGGGAACGGTGAGGGCCATGGGGACACCAAAGGCCACATCCTCCTCATCTGGGTCAGTGGTCAGGAGAGCCAGTGGTCAAGAGGGCCAAATGAATATGTTAAAAACACACACGATCTCTCTGGTCTGCCTCTTGTTTCCTGGAAGAAGTTTTATTGCCACTGAAATACTTGAAGCTCTGTGAAGCCTTTGCCAGCTGGAATCGTCTCTTTGCACCTGTCTTGCTGTTTACACAAATCCCTTCTCTAATAGAGCTAATCACTCCGCTTTGATAAATCTGCCAGCCCCCGATACGAGCTCCCTCGGTGCTAAACAAACAGACCATTGTCTTGGCAGGACCAGCCAGCCTGTTAATGGTTAAACTGGGAGCAGGCAGAAGGGGGGGAAAGAGGCATTGGCCACAGACGGCCTTTTTTTTTTTTCCTCCCCCCAAATCTGCAGGTTTCCCTGTCCTTTGTGGGGGCTTGCAGCTCTGCAAGGGTCCCTGCTGCCAGCGGGGACCATGCCCCGGCGCATGGTCTCTGACTACTTGGGGATGTGAGGTTCATTGGAGAGCATCTCATCCCAGGGCATGGGGTAGATGGCCATCCCTGAACAAGGAGTGATGGGGTGGGGAGAGGCACTTTTAGGGTGTACAGAGGATGATACTAGGCAGGAGAGAAAAAAGTTCAAGCGGGTCTAAGAGTGTCCCAAGTAAGGATGGGTGACTATTAAGAGGAGAAAGTTGGAGACAGAGAACTGAAAGTTTGGTCATAAAATAATGAAACCTGATTTTGAAGCAAAGGCCGGGAGACATTTGACTTCAGCAGTGATGAAGTCAGCAGCTCTTCTCCAGCTTTGGAGACCTGATCAATGCCAAAACCTTGGACAAATGCAACACCAGCAGAGCATGGCGTTGTTCCCCGTGCTTTGCTGCACCCACCTAACCCTAGTTTAAGGTGGGTGGTGCCACCAAGAAGACAATTTTGCTGCAGATTCCGCTGCCCTGAGGAAGCACTACAAGAACTGCTCCACACCACAAGGCCTTGGCTGGTTGGTTTTCAGCTTGCGTTGCCAAACCAGACTTTTTGGACAGTTACCCACCTCCAGTGTCACCGGCTACCCAGACTCCACTGTGTGCATAAGATGCACGAATTCAGCGGTTTTGATGCGCTGTTTCATGGCGGTTGAGCAACGCCTGCAAAATTTGGTAATGCAGTCCAGCTCTGAGGTAGAGCAGCAAACAAGCATCAACCACCAGCCCTTCGCTGGTATTAGCTGCATCTGTAGGAAGATCTTTGAATGTAATATCCAGCAAAGCCTTTAGCAAGTTGTAATTAGCCCCATGGTGCTCAGACAAAACCAGTATACCCTTTGTACCAGCTAACAAATCCATCAGCACCAGCGGATGATTTCTCAGTTGCTTTGCTTGGGCCTGCTGTGTGCCTCAGGCAAGTGTTATTTGTTTAAGCAGGGAGACAGAAGGTGCCCTGGAGGCAGCTCTGGCAGCCCCAGTTGCATTCAAAGCACAGGACAAAGATCCAGCCTTGTGACCTATCTACATTTGCATCATGTCCAGCCCACCCGCATCCCCACCACTACCCCATCACCCTGTGTGCCTTCATGAGCTTCACGGCTAAAAGGGAAGAAGCGGCTCCCAGATTATTGTTGCTTGGAGATTCTGTGCATAACTGGTGCCCTTAGGGGCTCCGCCTAAAATGTGTGCACTGGTGTGTCAGTGCTTTAGGTCCTTGGAGACAGAGGGCTCTTCAGCTGAGGTTGGCACAGGTTTCAGGATGGAAGGTGGGGAGGGAAGTGGCACCAGAGCTGCCACAGCGTCATCCGCCCCTGAGCCCCTGCAAGCGCTGATGCTGCTCACCAGAGGAGTTACGCATTTGAGACCCGGAGAGTAACCCCGCCCGGAGGGGTGAGGTGTCTCACCATCAGATTGCCAAACCGTATGATTAGGGACTTGTTCATGCACAGTCTAATCCTAATCCACTGCTTGTGTGGGTGCAGGAGCCTTCCCGCTCCTTTATACCCAACCCCATAACAGGACAAAACTTGTGCCTGAGGAACTCAGCGATGCAGGAGAGCTGCGAGGTCAGGAGCCCGGCAGCGCCCAGCAAGGGATTACACACGGTACATGGAGAGAGAACAATAGCAGGAAACAAGAGCGATACAAGACACCAAGAGGTTTAAACCCCCAGGAGCAGTAGAAAGTCTGCAGATCCTCATTCTTCACCCGGGAGTGAAGCGGCAGGGGGAAGGCAGAGTGGATGTGGGGCTGGCGCCCGACAGGTTCTGCTTTGCTGCAGCACCCAGGGTCTCACTCCCTGGGCACACAGCACCCACCACGATGCAGCTCCGTGCCGGCTCGCCTGCCCGGCTGCTTGGGCCACGGACACAGGGCTGCGCACACAGCAAGACGGGGGTTTTTCTGGTGGTTTTTTTTTTTTTTTTTTTTGTTTTTCTTTCGCAAACCAT
>NW_010400487.1:23155-23553 GCF_000710305.1 Buceros rhinoceros silvestris | reverse complement strand
CCCATAAATCCCACTTTATTGCAAGCCTAAACTATAATTTCTTTTTTCTGTGCTTAAATCCTGATGCTGCTTGTTTTTTTTTTTTTTTTTTTTTTGGTTCTCCTTCGCCAAACAATTAATGTCAATGTGGAAAGGCAGGTGCTCCTGGCGTGATGCCCTCCGTTTTGTTTACAGAACACTCCTTGAAGATTATTTGTGTTGAAATCTTTCAGCTTTTCTGTCTCTCCCTCTTCTTTTTCCCCTCCCATTTCCCTCCCCCCATCTTGTTAGCATTCTTCCAGCCAGTTTTCATGCCCCGCAGGCCCTGGGCGACAGGCTTGGCTGCAGCTTTCGAAGCGGTGGGGAGCCCTGGCAGACCTCGGCCTCTCACTTTGCCCCAGGCCGGGGGGAGAGTGGAG
>NW_010400487.1:21186-22981 GCF_000710305.1 Buceros rhinoceros silvestris | reverse complement strand
ACAATAGCGCCTGCGCCCCCTGCCATTTCCATCGGAAAAGCCGCTTTCATGTGAAAGGGCCAGCTCACCATCCCCTCCGCTTCTCCACGGACCCCCCCCCTCACTGGCTGAACCCCTTCCACCCTTCTCTCTCACTCTGCGCTCAGGCTGCCCATCCCCTCCTCATCCCTCCTGCCCTTCCTCCTCTCCTCTTCCTTCCACCCCCCACACCAGCATCCTCCTCCTCTTGTCTTCCTCCTGGGGAGCACCAGTGCAGGTTGTCCCGCATGAAAGAGAGGGGAAGGAGGTGAGAACAAGTAGGACAGCTCCAACCAGAGCCCTCAGGGGGATTTGAGATGCTCATGTCTCCCTGGAGCATGAAAAATCCCAGCTGTGGCTCTGCAGAGCCTTTCACTTGCCTTTGTTACCCATCTTGGCCATAGAAATCTTTCAGCAATCTTTATAAAGAGATAGCACGGGGTCAATGGAATAAGCACAGCCTCTTTTCTTCAAACCCTCTTAAAAGCATGCCTTTTACATGGTAAAATGCATGAAAAATTAGATAGCTGGCTGTATCACCTTCCTGAAAGGTTGGCATAGCAAAACCAGGGATTTGCCAAAACAAAAATCACCCCAGTTCCTGCACTGAAAGCCTTTATTGCCTTTCAGATCTGCTCCCTTGCCTGCATGTTTCTACCCATCACTCCCACCAGGCTCTGGATGGATGGGGGTGAGGCACAGGAGCACTCCTTGCTCCCGTCCACCCCTGCCTGGTCCTCAGTCTCAGTCACCCTCAGGGACAGCAGGGCCCTGTGGCATTTCAGAGTGAGTCACCCAGGTGAGGCAGACAGATTATAGAGAGCTTTATGATCGCCTTCTCACCGTTTCAAAACAGAAAGCAGACAAAACAGGTTTGAGGCAGCATTGGAAGGTTGCAAAAGACTGAGACAAAAGGCAACAATGCACTTACAGGGTTTTTTAAAAGGAAAGAAGTTGTTGGTGGCACTGAATTCTGTCATAAAAATTCCCATCAACTTCACCCCACCAAAATTTCTCCCCACATGCAAGGGATGGCTCTGCTCAGCAGCAGCCTGTGCTCCTCTCTGCAGTGCAGAGGGGAGCTTCCAGCAGCTCTGGCTGAAGGAGTCCGTTGCAAAACACCGAGCGAGCATCCCTAAGCCACTCGGAGGGAGAAGGTGACCTTGACTGGCATCTGCAGCCACTCAGCTCCTCCTTCAGGCTCCCATTAGCGATCGCTGAGCTGAACTCTTGTTCCATGCAGTCGCTGAGTTCTGGTAAACAGCTAAGGATGCTCTCGAAAAAAAACCGTTGCAGCAGTATAGCTCGGTCAAATATTTCTCTGCCTGTAAAATAAGCAAACAAACAACTGTTTAAGTTGATTGGTAGGAAAAAATGGCACATGGCAGAACAAACTCCTGAGTGGTTAAGAAACCACATGGGGAAACTGCCCAGCACAAAGTGAGATGTGAGCTTTTATGCTTTGCAATGTGTAGCCATCATGTGAGCAGGACAGCTGGGTGTAGTGGCAGTGGGGAAGAGATTTACATAGACTGGTATAATGTTTCCAGCTGGGTCTTTAGCAAGAAAGACATTTAAATCTTCATCTTGAAACGACTGGCCCAGTGATTTTCCATCACTTTGTTATGGTCACATCATCATCTCTGCTGCTGCTGTTGGTCCTAGCCCAGCAGCCAGTGTTGCTGCCTGTGAAAATAAGTCTAGCCAAGCTGATTTCGGTAGTGCTTCATCCCATTTAACCTGATGAACTGGGTTCAACCACTCTGGCAAGTTTATC
>NW_010400487.1:20396-21098 GCF_000710305.1 Buceros rhinoceros silvestris | reverse complement strand
GCTGAACTGGGTTCAACACCTCTGGCAAGTTTATCACAGCAGAAATACTCCAACCAGCCAGGCAGCAAGGGGAAATGCCTGGTGAGCCCCTGGGCAGCCACCCAGCAGCTAAGGCAGCCAGCAAAGAGCTGCCTAGCAAGCTGCAAGTGGCTGCTGTGCTCGGCCAAGGATCTCCGCTGGGCTCGCAGGCAGGGAAACAGCTCTCAAGTCACCAGCAGCTCCCTGGAGCCACGGTTCTGCCAAAGACATCCGCTTCAGCCTGGTGCTTCCGAACGCCCCGCGGCAGGGCGAAGCCCCCAGCAGCAGCAAGCTGCTTGTCGGGTTGCGTTGTTCATGGAAAGCAAACGCTGCTTCCCCCTGCCAGCACCGGATCTCCCTCAGCGAGAGCAGCGCTGCTCCCACACACCGCGCACAGGCACAGCACCCCTCCACACGCCGGGGCCGGCAGGGCCTGCCCACCGTTCCCGTAGCCTCACTCGTTCCACAGAGAGCTGTGTTTTGAAACAGGCCGGTTGCAGCGCAGAAATGTTTCTTGCTGAGCAGATGGGGTCGTTTGCAGACCAGATGTTGGTCCTCGTTGCAGAAGGCAGCTCTAACACCTGGGAGACAGAGCAACAAGGCAGGCAGCTGCTGTGTCGCAGCTCCCACCTCCTCGGCTGGTCACAGCCGGGCAGAGGAGCAGACGTGCCAAGGCTGGCCACA
>NW_010400487.1:19990-20275 GCF_000710305.1 Buceros rhinoceros silvestris | reverse complement strand
AGAGGAGCAGCCGTGCCAGCGCTGCCCACGCCAACACACGGAGGGAGACAATGAGACTCAGCTTCCTCCGTAGCCCTGCATACAGTGCAACCAGAGCAGGGACTGTGCCCATAGCACGAGCTCTGCTTCTCCGCCCGGCAGTGCCAGGGGAGGTGCATTACAAGTACGTGGTGTGTGCATCCGCCTGTTCGCACCATTGTGTGGGTTTCAGGAGTGGGTGTTCTCTGAGAGCCGAAGATGTCAATGTTGTGAGGTTTTTCAGGGAGCTCTCTCCACCTTCAGCAG
>NW_010400487.1:17145-19914 GCF_000710305.1 Buceros rhinoceros silvestris | reverse complement strand
GTTTGTCAGGGGGCTCGCTCCCCCTTCAGCAGTAGTATGGGCTCCTCCAAGCTACAGACCCCACAGGCTGAGGCTTTAACCCTGGGTCAGACGTTTGGGCAAATCAGAGCGATGCTTTTGAACAGCCATGCTGCATCTTCTTCAGGCATCTCCATGCCAGCACCAGGATGGGGCAAGAAAGGTGCCCATTACAAGGCTCTCCACAACCAGGCAGGCAACTCAAGTGCTTCAACAGCGTCTTCCTTCAGAAACAGAAACAGCAGCTTCAGCTAATCCTTCTCTTGGTGCGTGCGTTGTCTGTGTATCTCCACGTGTGCAGGAGGGAATGTAATACTCCCCAAAAAAGAAGAAAGTAGGGCAGAAAACCAGTCCCAGTGGAAATCCATGGATGGGGTTTAGCTGTGGGGTTTTTTGTTTTTTTGTTTTGTGGTTTTTTTTTTCCTGCTCAAGAAAGGCGGCTCTGCAAAGGACTTTCTAACTCATTGTCTGGGCCCAAGACTTCCTTGTAAAAAGCTGTTGGGCTTGTTGCAACATATTCCAGGTGTGTAAGTGATGCCGTGCCTTGTGCCTTTCACAGCGCAGAGCCCGGGGCCTCTGTGCGAGCAGGGAGGAGGAGGGAGGGAGAGGTGCGTGTGTTCAAATTAAATGAAGCAGAAAGAGAAAGCTGGAACCCACAGTGCCTGGGGCACCACTAATTGAACAGGTTGAACCTGATAGCAGTGCAAAGGAGGCAGCAGGAGGGATCTTCCAGCTCCTAGCCAGTGGTGTGGAGCCAGGCACAGTTCAAGAAGCCACGCTCGAAAAGCTCAGGTGATGGGAGAGGGGGAACAAGGTGAGGAGGTGGCTTATTTAGGGCTGGAGGAGGGACATTTCAAAAGGAAAAACTAATTCTTCATTAGCATGACAAAGGAGGCAAATGAAGGAGAGAACAGGCTACTCTTACTTGCTCCTGAGGTCCCTAGCTCTTGCCCAGGGTGGGTGCCCCCATTGCTGGGATCAGCTCTGTCCCACCGGGGGACCTGGGGATGCAGATGTGCGATGAATGAGCTCTTTGTCCAGGAGACCTGGGGCTCCTGCCTGGCCTCATCCTCTGCAGATCCCAGCTAACACTACACGCAGCATCTGCTCCCCTTCCTTCCCCAGCAGTGCCCCGGTTGCGAGGATGTTGTCCAAAAGCCTGGGCACAGGTATAGCTGTGTTCTCCTTCTGTGTCATAAATTAAATAAAAAACACCAAAAGCCAGGAAAAATCCCATTTTCAGGCTTTTTGTCCAGATAGCCTCACTAGATGGTTGCCGGAGAGGTGCCAGCTATTTATTCCGGAAGGACTCAAGGTACAGGCTGATAATATTTTGCTCCTGGCTCTGATTTGAAGAGTCAGCCAGAGGGGTTGGAGGGACCCTATGAAACAGAGAGGTCCTGGGGCAGGATGGCTTGCCCTGGGAGAGATGGAGAAGGTGGGGAGCATCCAGGCAGCTTTCCAGGAGGGCAGCGGCAGCAGGACTTGCAGGGGCCTACACAACCCCAGTGTGGAGCGTGGCCAGTGCCCTGTAGGTCCCTCTGCTGTCCTGGACACATCACAAAGGCTGTCACCTGCTTTTTCAATAGTGGCAGCTCATTGGTAAGCTGGGGGACAGGGGAAGAGGCAGTCATAAATGCAGGAGCTCTGCAATCTGACAGCAATTCTCCATCACTGCTCAAGGGTGCCAGGCAAGGGCTTGCCTGGCTTTGCAGTGGTGGTGGACAGCAGCTGGAGGAATCTGCCCCTATTTAGTTAGCGATGCCCTGTCCTGCGTGGGGACCAGTGGTGACGAGGAGCTGCAGAGCACCGTGCCCACACGGATGCCCTCACATTCCCTCCCACTTTCTGCTCCTGTCTCAGGCCTGTTTGAAAAGAGAAAATGCTCCTTTGGTGGGAGGGAAGTGGCTGCCCAGCTTTACAACATTTGCAGGATCTAGAAGGTGATATCTCTTCAGTTTTGTCTTTTTCTTTTTTGTCTTTTTTTTTTTTGTTTTTTCCTGCTTCTCCCTCTGTGTGGCCTTTGCATCACAACCCAGTGAAAAACAGCCTGAGGGAAGAAAACATTGCGTTAAGATGAACTCTTTCCTACAAATGACTCTGGCAAACGTAGGTGCTCTGGTAACTCAGTATTGTCTCTGGACCTGGTTCCCAGCTGCTGCAGAAGCTCTGCAGGTCTCCCCTACCTGGGTCCCCGCTGGTGGTCCCGTGGTAGAAATGGTCTATCGTGGTCCTCAGGACAAGATCCACCGACACACCTTTGCCCCCGCTGCTTAACACAAGGCAGTTCGGGTGCACCCAACATGCGAAGAACTGTTTTGTCAGGATCTGGGCTGCAAAGCTGGGTTGAGCTCGTGGCATTCTTGTGGGTGAGCTCTTCAGGGCAGGGACTCTGCCCGCCTGGGCGCTTGCTCACCGGACAGCACAGTGACTCCATGCTGCTCATTCAGACCTGTCGGCATTACTGCAATATAAACTGCAAATAGTCATAATAATAATTAATAAACATGCTGAAACAAAAACATTCCCCTCTTTTAATTAATGTTGGTCTTCAGCAGCTTTATCTTGGGGTGAGTGGCTGCTTCGCTGGTGCTCTGCCTTCATACCGTGCCTTGTCCTCCGTGGTAGGAGCCACAGGTATTAGGGGTTGAGTCCTCACCCCTCACCCCTCTCCCTGAGGTGACTGCAGGTTTCTAAGGAACACCGAGCAGCACTTGGGTGAAGTCTCTGGAGCAGGAGACCTGCCACTCA
>NW_010400487.1:4969-17061 GCF_000710305.1 Buceros rhinoceros silvestris | reverse complement strand
TTCTCTGGAGCAGCGCCCCTGCCACTCACCCACCCCATGCAAGTGTATTCCTGCCAGGGACACACCGAATGCCAAGCTGAGGCGGCTGGAAGCAGGCAGGGAGATCCAGCCTTGCTCATGGCTGCCTCCTACCCCACTTATCGGGGGGGCTGAAGGCTCAGCCCTTGACCCCTCTCACGCAGAGGGGAGGGGAGGTATCCCCGTGGGCTCGCGCAGCCCCGGTGGGAGCAGGGTGGGCGTTTGCCTGCCCTGTGCTCCAATCTCTGCTGCTTTGAAGAAGCGCATCTGTAATCTTTATGAGGCCTTGGAGATAGGAACACTCCAGATACAAGCTAAACCACGCCAACCATCTGCTCCCCTCTCCCTCTGCTTTCCCCCCAGTCCCCTCCTCTCTGACCCAATCCGAGCCACGGCCATTGCTGTTGCAGTCAAGATTTACAGGGCGGTACCTGCTGACAGTGAGCCAGGTGAATTCTAGGTCCCGGGCTCCTTCCAAAGGCAACTAGGAAGGAGGTAACAAAGGGGAGAAGGGCAGAGGGGCAGCTGTGAGAGAAGCCTGGGCAGCATCTGTGGCCAAAAGAGTGGTGGGACATATGGATGAGCGAGGCTGGCACTCGGGTGTCTCTTGCTTGGCCTCAGTCTGCCATCGCCCTAATGCTTTGCACCTCCAAGAAATGCCCTGCTCTGCTGCGGGGTTTACTGGGGACATATGGACCAGAGGGGCCATCAGAGTTGTCTCTAGAATCCAGGAAAACATGTAATTCCTGCAGCCTTCTTGCTGCCTGTTCAAGAAGGGATGTAAAACAGACATGGCATGCACTGTGGAGGGCAAAATGGGGGCTACAAGGGAAAACAGGGGCTCTTGACACCTCAGCTGCCTGGCTGCATTGGGCGCTCAGTCCAAGAGGGACACTAGTGGCCCCAGAGGCATTTCCCAGCAGAGCTCACCCTGGGCAGCACGAAGGGTCTGGGCTTGCCAAAATGGGGCCAGAATGGGGGTGCTGTGGCCCGGCGTGGTGTGGGCAGGCTCCATTGGTCTGCTGGCCGTGCCCTCTCCCTCCGTTGAGATGCAGGAGATAGGGCTGCGGCTCGCCTGGGTACACCGGCAATGCAGACATACATGCAGGCTCTTGCAGGCTCAGGCTTCCTGATGGGGATCTGCTGTCCTCCTGGTTTTTTAATGAGAACTTCTTGTAATCGCCCCTGTAAAACTCAGGGTGGGGAGCTGTTACTCATTAATGTCCATTGTCTCCAGGGAAAGTGGAAGAGGGGATCTGCTGGCAGAATCAGCGTCAGATGGGCTGCAGCTCACCATAGCACGGCAGAGAGGCACGCACACCCACGCATACGGGTACCCACATGTGTGCCCACCCTCCTCCGGCAGCATGCGATGCCATTGCCAGCCCACCTCTGCCACCACGTCCCTGGGTCTCTGCAGGTCCTCGAAGTTCTTTGCAGCAAAGCAGCAAAGCAGGAGTGATAGCAGAGGTGCAAAAGTCCTTTCTGGTGATTAATACATCATGTGTACAAAGAAGGTCTGTGGTGAATGGAGGCTGGAGCCGGGATTAATTGCATACCTTGAAGTGGAGAGATTTATGTAAGGAAACAGACTTGGCGGGCTGCCCTGCTCCGGGCTGTGTTTACCTGCCTGCGCCTCCACACCTGTCGTGCTGCAGCAGCAAAATATTAATTAATGACATTTGAAGGCAGATCTTAATAGCTGTGCACCCTCCCCGTCTCGCCCCACCTCCCTGGGTGCTGGGGCAAATCTCAGCCTCACTTTTCCAGCCTCCGTGGTGGTCTCTTCGGGCAGGGAGTCAGCCCGTTGCTTCCCGGCACTCTCCTGCAAGGGGCAGCCCCACGGCACCCTTCGAGCAACCGTGATCCACCGTGAGGAGGGATGGCGTGGCCAGAGAAGAAGTTGAAACAGGCTAATGCTTGAGGTCAGCCCCTGAACCGATGCTAACTCAAGCGGCTCCCCCAAAATCCACGAGCACAGTGAGCTTTCCTACTCCTGAGCTTGAAACACCGACTGGACACACAAACATTTGCATGCGTGCAAGACTGAATACATATATATAAATATATATATATGTGTGTGTGAGTGTGTTCGTATGAGCAACACAGTTAAAATATTCATAACGTGCATTCAAATAAGAGACAAATATTTGATAAAACCCTGTTCAGAAATGCTCGAGCTTGAGGCTGTTTCTTGAAAGGGATTTGGCTATTAATTGCAGTTCGTTTATTAATTTGCATACTTATCAACAAGGGGCAAGATCAGAAAGGGCCCCATGGGCCCCTGGTGGGAGCACATCCAGCTTTCTTTCTTACCAACAACAGCCTCTTGGTGATTATAAGCAAAAGAGGGGGTAGCTAAGGGCTGTTGGAGGAGGGAGAGGAGAAAGACATCTCACCTGCCAGAGCATGACCTCTCCCACCAGAGGCCCATGGGGATTTCAACCCGTGGGGTGGTCTCTACTGAAGATGTTGGCTGCCTCACATGCTCCCCTGCTGCCGCAGGCAGCGTGCAACCCACCAGAGGCTCGCCCCTTGCCTGCCTGAGAAATGCCCCCCCAGCCATGACCCTCCACCACACAGGCAGGCAGGCGAGCAAAGCCTCTCACCCAGAGGTGTAAATGTGGGCCTCGAACACCTTCATCCTCTGTTAACACGGAGCACGGCAGCAAAACGCCGGGTGTGAAGTGCAGGTGTAGTTCAAACGTTCTCGTCGGCTTTTCCTCCTCAGCCTGCCGCAGCGTGCCAAACCACAGTGCCCGGGAGCCCCACGCACCCTGCTCAGGCTGGGCCAAGCTCAGGGCAGCGGCTCATTTTAACCAGGAACCTAGAAAAAATCACAGGAGACTTCATTTTGTATAGGTGTGGTACTTCTGTCCCGAGAGCACGCGAGGTGCGAGGTGCCACATCGGGGCAAGCCATACTGCTGTTTGCAAGGACATCAGTCTGGGTTCAGCTGAGCGACTCCGACTGTAAGCGCTTGGCATAGGCATGGGAACACCTTCCCTTTCTATCCCCTGCCAGTGGCAGGGGGGAACAACCCTGCCTGAAGCCATTAAATGATGCTGTAACAAACTAAGTCATTGCTGTCACTTCTTGAAAGCAAGGGCTGCATTTCATCCTCCTGTGTTGGTAGGGCACAAGCAGAGCCACGGTCACCTGCTGCTACCCAGGCAGGAGGGAAAGCAGGGAGAGGTCAAGTGAAACCCTGTTCCCTGTGGTAACTGCCCCACGGTTTTACACTTTCTCTTCCCACACAAGGCACGCACCGCCACTGCCACTAACCCCGACTGTCCCAGTCCCGGTTCCCTTCTGCAGTATTGAAGGAAAACACTGGGGTCTGGTTTTTTTTTTTTACTGCTGCAGAACAAACTTCAAAGGAACGATTGAGACCTTGCCATTTCAATATGAAAAGACCAGGAGACCTGTTCTCCAGGGCCCCCAGTACATACACATCCCGCCTCATTTCACCCGATAATCTCAGCGGGGGGCTCCGGAGGGGAATGGCTGGGGGGAGCGGGGGGACAAAGTTCCCCAAGGTTAATCGCAAACCGCCTGCTGCATTCATCGCAGCGGTGCCTGATTGATGGGCACCATTAATCACTGCCCAGAGAGGCTGGAGTTAAGGCAGGAGCACTGGCAGGGGGCTGCGGGGACAAGGAAAAGGTGCCAGGACAGGAGCAGTGACACCCAGCCAGTGCAGGCTGAGGGACACGCAGCTGCCACATCTGCTTCCCTGCAGAAAATATATGTGATAGCACATCTTTAGAGGCAGAGAAGAGTGTCTGTCCCTTCCTTCACTCGCTGTGTCGTATATACATGCCCTCCCGCAGTGAAAAGGGCGGAAGTGGAGGCAGAGGGAAGAAGGTCTCTCCAGCCCTTTGAGATTGCCCATGGGCTTTTGGCAGGGGATAATGATTTGGGATTCTGGCAAGGAGGATGGCTCAGGACAAGGTAGGGGTGGGATAGTCTCGCAGCCATAAGGACATTAATAGAGTTTTCGTCTTCTTTATGGGCTGAAATCCATCTGGGGTTTTTATAGGAACAATGAAAGCAGTAAAAGCCACCCAAGTGAAGTTGGATGAGGAGATTCTGTGGGCAAGTGACCCCATATAGAGACTGGATACCAGCGTGGGCACTTTCTATCATTCTTGACAATTTAATACATTTTTTCTTTCACACTGGTCCTAGATGATGTTCATATTTCTAGACAGGCTGCGGCTCTGCCTGTAGGAATGAAATTTGCATCAGTGTTAACTGCAGATGACAGAAGGGCTTGCAGCAGGGCTGGACATGCTGCGATGGAAGCTGGCTGTGATGCGGAAGCAAACAGTGCCTTCCACTGCGGAGATATGAGCCTCGCTCAGGCAGCTCTGCCAGGCGGCTTGGGGCAATTTGCTTGTCCCACTGCAATTGCTTCTGCAGCTCACGTTGCTGAATGATCTAACATTTCCCAATTCCCTTCTTCATCCCACCTCCTGATGTCCATTGTGTTGCCCACAAGAGTTAGCAACTCAAGAGCATGCAACTCACCAGTCCTTCTCCTAAGCCTCTTGTCCAAAGCAACAAGAAGGAAATTGTGGGTTCTAATAGAAATATCCTGCAAGTTCACTTTTTTAGTCGTTTCCCGTTAAAGAGCCGTATGATATTTTCAGGTTTTCTCTTGCAATGTCCAAGGCAGGAGCATTTGAATCCCATGTGACTGCTAGGACACGAAAAACATATTACCCAGCTTTTGCTGGATGCACTTAGTGTGATTTAAAGATGAAGGCTTGATGGCCAGTGGATGAGGCTGGGGGCCACAGCAACCTGGACTTCAGTGAACTTAGGGCTGAATAGGTGTTATTTCAGAGATGACTTCTTGGACAGGGAGATGTGCTTCAGCCTCCAGCAGCACTCAGGTATACAGGCATGGCTCATCTACCCATGACCACCTAAAGCTGCCTGCAACTGGTGCATCTGCTCACCATGGACCCACCTACAGCCATCAGGAGGGACAGGCATCACCCAGGGGTCATGAAACAGTCATCCTACAGCAAGCAGAACAAATTGCCCTCAGAAAACGCCTCCGTCTTCATGGGCTATTACGGTAGATGACTAGTCAAGTGACTAACTTAAAGCAGACACCACACTTCTAGATGGCTGAAGGGAGGTAGTTGGGCTGGATTTTCATCCTCTCCCATTGCACCCAAGAGCGCTTCTTTCACCAGAGGCTGTTGACTTTCAAATGGAGTTTCTGCAACATCCACTGACAGAGAAGAAGTCATCAGAAACTGTGGTGTTCTTTGATTTTACAATATTCTTTCCATTACTAAGGCTGTCAGGGTCGTGGACTCAGTCATTTTTCAAGTGTAGCCATCTCTGATGCTCAGGTAGGGCTCTGTAATTCAGGAATTACGCTGAACTCACTCTACGACAATTACCTCCTCCCAGCAGTACTTCTTCCTTCCTCTTTGCTCCTGGCCACTACTGCATTTAGTTCTTTCATGAAGAGCATCTTTTTGCGTATGAGTTTTCCCCCAGGAAGTTAATCATCAGTAGCTACCTTACTTTAAGTTCCTGTTTTAACCTGAATTGCATTCCCTGTGTGGACCCGCATTAAAATGAAGATAAGAGATACAACTGCGTGATAAAGTGAGTGACCCAGTTGCAGTGGGTCTGGGCACTTCCAGCACGGTCTACAGCTCCTGAGGATCTGCAGAAAAATTCAGCTCCATTGGAAACCTGTGCTCACCAGCTTGGGCAGGCTGGGTGAATCGACGTCTTTTCCCATCACTGCCTCACTTTTCCTTCTGGATCTTACTCCTGCCTTACGAAATCTGCCTGTTGAACTTCATCACCAGGGATGAGGGTGGGCTGGGCATCGCAGAGCAGGCGGCTTCTTTGTGTTAAGGGAGGCATGGTCCTTGGGCCTGGAAACATCTCTAAGTCAGGGTTGTTTTGCCATCCCGGGTGCATGTTTCAACGGCAACATTATTGTAAAACAGCTTTGTGTTTACTTTGTGTACAGAAAAGATAAAATCAGCATTTATATGCAAACATGAACCAACAAGGAATTTCAAAATCCTGCCATTTCACTCCTCTGAGAAGGAGAGCCAGGGTTATTGTGTAACCAGGAACATCTGAAAGCCGGGGATTTTCTGGGACTAAATTCAATTTAGATTATAAGAGGCTAATTTAGGATCTGACTGTATCACCTTGGGCAGCCAAAATAGGATCTGAAACATATGGAGACAAGGACTTTGGGGTGGAGAACTCTCCGTTTTGGGCAGCTTTGGGCACCACGTGGATCTGAGCTCTCCCTTTACAAATAAAGGTGGTGCAGTAAACATGAGCCAGATGCTCAGCCGGTGTGAGCCCCCCGAGCCCACTCTGACGTTCCCATCTGCCCCTGTTCATGTGCCCACCCCAGGCCTGCCTTTCGAGGGCAGACAGCGTGCACAGCTGGAGCAGAGCTCTGCACAGGCGCGGCTGCCTCAGTGTCAAGGTCTGGAGCACCAAACGTGCAGAATAAGGGCTCTTACTGGGATTTCGTAGCTGGAGCGCTGTATCGTGCCTCTGCATTTGTGATTGCTCAGGGACACACGCCAGGCTGGGAGGGGGGTGCTGGGAAACATAGTGTTCACAGCAGAGAGCTCCCCACGCTTTTCTAAAAGAAAATACCCACTGTAAAAACTGCAGGGCACAAGCACTCGCCATCTCTTGGAGGTCTTGCTGTCTGTTAAATACTCCGGAGAAAAAGGCTGACTCCATTTAACGCAGAGCTTTAGCCTGAGACGTACGGTATCCTTTTAAAATACCTTCCCCAGCTTTAACGATTGTACGCCCGGAGAGCCCAGTGTGCCAGACACTTGCTTTCAAGGAGAGAAATAACCCCATGGGAAACACACGTGGACAAGACCACCTACCTCACCATGTCCAGCACCATGCCACCAGTCCCAGTGCTGCGTCCAGCTTCCGTGGGAAGATGCATCCCCGTGCATCCCCGTCATTGCTCACCTGCCCCACAGGGAAGCAGGGGCTGACAGGACTGGAGGGTGTTTCTCAGGTGACCCGAGGAAGCGGTGGGACTGTTTGTGGTGCTTGCTGAAGGGACCCCATTGCACCGCTACCCCCTGCAGCCAGCAAAGGCGAAGTCCCTGTGCAGAGCCATAGCCCTGGCAGGGGACGGAGGCTGATAGAGATTGATAAACCAGCAGGAACCAAAGCAAAACAAATGCAAGGGGGAGAAAAGTCAGGTGGGAAACAAGCAGCCCACAAGCACAACAGGATGAGCTGTGGGTAGGCTCTTGCTGCGCCAAGACCAGCAAATGTGGTTTTTCCCACCCCCAGCCAACATCCCCAGTGCAGGCTGTGGCTCGATAGTTTTTCCTCCAAGGCCCATGAGCCCATGTGTGAGCGCCCTCGGGCACCCCAACCCAAACCTGGCTCTGCCCCCTCCCAAGGGGCCACCTGCTATGGGCATTTTTTTAAGGTGGAAAAGAGGATGAGCTTTCTTTTGGGTCCAAATCTGCAAAAGCTCGCTGCAATTCCACCGCGCTGCTGGGCAGGTTGATGCCCCCCCGGGGAACACCCCACCCCCTAATAACTTCCCCATGCTCATGTCCCTGGTGCCAACCCCACCTCACTGGGGCTAGTAGGGGCTCATCTGCCCCAGGGACAGCATTCTCCATCCCAGCTTCCACCCTCTCCTTACCCGGGATTTATTTATCAGGAGGCACAGAGATAAATGGAGATAAGGAGGTAGAAACTTTGCCGAGGGGGTGGCCACAGAAGGAAACCTTGTGCCTCCAGGGAGGGGGTGGAAAGGCCCAGGGAGACCAGGGCACTTTGATGCAGTCTGGATGAAAGCGGGGATGGACAGGGAGAGGAGGGGAAGTAAACGGGGGCAGGGGATGACACCAAACCTGAAAGGCAACAAAACCTCTCCCAGCTGGGACACAAGTCAGGACAGTCCCTTTATTTAGATGGATAGAGCCGGTCACAATGTAGGGCAGCCAGGGTCCCTGCCCCCTTCCTCCCCCCTCTTCCCCTCCCTCTTCAGCCTCTCACTTTCTTCCATTTTTTTCTCATTTTCTTTCTTTCCTTCGCTCCCCTCACTCCACCTCCCGCTTCCAGCTTTCTCCTGTGGTGAAAGCACCAAGAAGGTGGGGTGATTGATAGATACATGATGCAAAGTTAATTTTAAGTAGTGGTGGGGAAGAGAAGACTAAAGGCAGCGGTGGAGAAAAATGGGTTCAGGGAGCCTCTGAGGAGACCCTCTCCACATACACGAGCCATGACATCTGTGTTACAGCAGGGATTTTCGGTCCCGGGTACAAGCTGTGCACTTCAAATCATAGAATCATAGACAGGTTTGGATTGGAAGGGACCTGTTAAGGGTCATCGAGTCCAACCCCTCATGCTGGACTTATTCTGCCATCCTAAGGCAGGGCTGAATCCTGGGCAGAGGGTGCTTGGGGCCGTTACATCATACCCACCCCTACCCTCTGAGATGCTCTGGGAGCATAAAGATGGAACATCAAGACTCCCCCATGGCTGGAGAAGTTTGGGGGCAAGCTGTCCCACACATCCACACCTCTACAGATGCCTCCAGCTGCTCTTCAGGGGTTTGCTGGAGCAATTTCTTGCTGTGGCATTGCTCCTCATGTGCCTAGGCTCACTTATGGCTTGGATCTTCTCAATGTTTCTAGCCCCTCAGTAAGGAAGGAAGTCCAAAGTCCTACCACATCGAGTCAAGACATGAGCAAAACCAAAACCCCTCCACACGTCATTTCTTCCAACCTGCTGGTTTTCAGCTGGCCACCTGACCTTTTCTAACATGGACTTGCTGGCACTAGTTAAGACAGGCAGAACCCAGGAATTTTCTGGTAGCTCAGATGTCACTGCTGTACTTTGATGTACTTTATAATTCAGAGGTGCTTCAAAATTTCCAGAAAACTCAAATTTTAAAAGAAGTTGACCCAAAGTGGGGTCTTCGTTTCAGCAAACGTTCTGTTGTACACTTTGACCATGTAGAACTTTAGGGAATTCAATAAAATGTTTAACATTTTGGAACTAAAAGTCATTCTATTAAACAGCTCCTGAAATGGGTCCTTTTGTAACCCAAATGGACACTTCTAAAATCCTTCTGATCCACAGCATCTGCTTTTTTACTGAAGAAAAAATGGTCTACAGAAAAAAATCTCCATTCAGACAGTAAATTAGCAGGGGAAAGCAGTCAGCAACAAATTCTCCACTTTTAGTTTATTTTCAATAGATAACTTAGTTCTGGCAACCTAATAGCTTCCATACAGCTCTGCTCAGAACTGAGCTGGAAGCTCATTACTTGCTTTGTCACGCGCTAACAAGCAGTGCTTGAAGTGAATTATTTTAACTCTCCAACAGAAGTCTCAGCTCCATACCGAGTGCCCTCGCAGGGGCTGAAGGGAGCAGCCACAAGACCTGGCAGCTGTATCCTGTACAAGGAGGTGGTGATGTAACGGTGCATTGATGGGTCGATGCTGCTGCTTCATCGGGTCGAGGCTGGAGGTGGTGAGAAGCTGGCATGGGAAGGTGGCAGCACCGTGAATTTGGCTGTTTGGTTCACTCAGAAGAAACAGACCCCAGTCCTGTCCCTCCAAACGCAGCAGAAGCAAACGGCCCCCCGCCCCAGGCGGTGTCCCCAGCAGCCCTCTTCCTCTGCTCCCTGTCCAGCTCTCCGCTCCCTCCCTGGGTGATTCCTGCCACGCACACAGCCAGTGCAGCCCCTGCCCTATACCCCGGATCCCACCAAGGGTCCTGTCCGTGTAGCTCAGGGCCAACCTGCCATGGGATGTGCCAGACATGGACACTGCCTGTGCTCTCTCCAGTGGGTTTTACTGCACAGAGGGAGTTGGTTATGATTTCTGCTGGGCCTGAAAGAGCGCTCAGAGGTCCCTTTAACAAGTTGTGTGCTTCTCTTTAACAGCGAGACTTGCCTGCCGGCAAGCATTAGCTCTCTTCAGCGTCATAAAGAGTCAAGTACAGCTTACACCGCGTCTGAACTTGGCTTATGCACTAGTTTTTCTGCCAGTACATCACTGTTTTCAACTCTGGTTAGCACTGGTTTGATGTTATTACCGTCTGGTGGTTGGGGTTTTTTTGGTGGTGTATGCATCCTAAATGAGCTTGTGGTCTCGCCACTTCAAAAGCCTCTCTGCTCTCACCCCTCTTTACTGGCTGTCCTCTAGCAACACCAAAGACAGAAGAGTATAAACTATCTCAGCAGCATCCCAGGTCATGCAGCACGTGGGGATGCAGCCGGTGGGGCAGTCGTGCCGGCTGCTGGAGAGGCGTTTGGGGGGAATCGGGCAAGGAGGTGGTGCAGAGCCTTGCAGGGTGCACCCAGGCCTGGTCCCCATCTTTACCTCTGTTCAAATCAGACCCAAATACAGGGTGTGCTGCAAACCTCAAGCACTTTTCATCGTCTCCACTGCCCAGTTTGGCTCCAGGTGTCTCCTGGGCGAGGAGAAGCAGGGATGGGGCCGACTGGCCAGCGCAGAGCCCCCCCGCAGGGAACTGCACACAGGTGCTTCACCAAGGGGACCAGCTGCTTCCACTGACATCAGTTGGCTTCCCTTCCATAAAAGCAAGCCCAAGGCGAAGGAGGCTGTTGGGAGCCAGCAGTGTGTGAGGAGAGCTTTTGGGGGACTGTGCTGAAAGAAGATGATGGTATTTAGTAATACTTTTAAACTCGATCTTTTAAATTTATTTATTTACCTAGTGGGTTTCACCTGCTTTTTCTGTGTACGCTTCTGCTAAAGGGACTGTGGCTGCTTTGTGGAGCCTTGAAGGAGTTGTGTGTGTGAAACTGGGAGACAAGAGAGAAAATGCATTACGATATTTCAACACTTTCTCCTAGTATTTAATATACTGACAAAATTCATCATTTTAAAAAATAAATCTTGAAGTGCTTCACTCAAGGGAAAGATATTTGCTGCGTTATAAAAGTGTCAACATTTCACTTACAAATTGGTCATTCTTCTGGCAGTGACTTTAAGAGAAAATTCCCCTTGGGGCTATCATGCCTCTCTTTGTTGGTTTTTCCTCCCCTTTAAAAAAACAAAAACAAACAACTTAAAAAGCAAGCACAATTTACTGGGTCTGGTGGCTGGGTAACTATTGTACTGCAGGCTTTAAGTGGTGGGGCTGAGGCCAGGAGATGAAAGGAGATCAAGAGCTGAGAGCTGAGGCTTCTCCAGCAGCAAGGTGGATGCTCGTAGGTCAAAGCTTGAAGCGCTGCCCTGGTCCCTACAGCCAAACAATCGCTTTACCAGAAGTTTCTCCTTTTCTGCTGTTTATACCTCTGATCTTACTAACACCTTCCCATAAACACAGCCTAATGCTTGAAGTCACGTCTCTGAGCTTCTTGCTCTGATTTCACGCATTCTGCCTTCCCCTGCTGACCACTTTCTTGTACTTGTTTCTCCTTTTCGTTTCCATGTTCCTCTACGTGAGTGTTTACTTCTCCTCTTGTACAGCAACACTGATAACTTGGGCAGATATGAAATGCCTGCCTTGCCTTGGTTTTTGCCCGCTCATAGTGTGTGGATGCTGGTCTTGGAGGCCACCACCTCGCTGGGCTTTCTCTGAGGCTAGAGATGCTCAGCTGGATGGAGCACAGCCATGCTAGGACTTGGGAGGGTCACTTCACTTATCCTTTGCCACCTTGTTGTGCCCCGAGACAAAAGAAAGGTGACAACAGGAGTGAGGGGCAGGCAGGACTGCACAGAAATTAAGATTTTAATCCTGATCTGAACAACTATCTTTGTCTGATTGTGGGCTCTCAAGAAGAGGGGAGAAACTCCATTTAAAATTCAGTGGAGATATAAGTCTCATGGTTTTGCCACGCTTTCCCTAAGCCAAGAATGATGATATTCCCTTTGGTTTTCCCCTCTTGATGATGGTGACGGCAGAGGCGCAAAGCAGCCCCTCTTCCTGGGTGCCTCAGCTACGCCGCTTCTGTTCTTGCACTAGCTTTAGCCTCTTCCTCACTAGATCTTTATTATAGGAAAACAACAGATGGAAGAAATTACTTGGATCTATTAAAAAGA
>NW_010400487.1:0-4813 GCF_000710305.1 Buceros rhinoceros silvestris | reverse complement strand
TTTCCTCCAAAGATCAAGCCCCAGGGAGCAGCTTGAGAAGGCCTGTGGTCTTCTCAGAGGTCCCAGGGGATGCTCTGACAGCCCCTGGCAGAGCCTCTCTGTTCATGTGTGCCAGGAGGCGCACAGAGCTCCAAAGGAGCTGGAGGTTCATGGTGTCCCCAGGATTTTAAGTCATTTGTTATACTGCCCGATAGCCTCTTAAGGGTGTGATGTGAGCTTGTGACTACAGCTGGTGCTGCTTTAACGCTGTTAGTCCCATTACTCCCAGGTATACCTTTAGCTAATGCTTCATTGCCAGTAGCTTCTGGGAAGAAAACCGAACCCCTGTTGGCTGATGCCCAACCTGGGCAAAGCCAGGCCAGCTCTGCCTGCCGGTGACTGGGCAAGGGGCTGCCTTTGTCCCTGCATTACGCACGCTCCCCAGCTGCTGGCCCACATCCAATCCAGATAACGAATGAATGAAAATTGTTACTGTTCACCGGCTATTCTGTGACCTGCATGAAAAGAGTGTGGTGACCTCAGGACTAGTCTTAGCACACAGCCGTCTGCCCACAAACCATGGTAGGCGAAAAGACTTGGTACGCAGACCAAAGGCTGGCAAGACAAGTATTTTCCTGGCGGCTGCTCCCTGCAGACGGGAGGGGAGGCAGAAGCAAGCTGATAGGCAGAAGCTTGTCTCGCTGCCTGCCATGCTCCTTGTGTAACAGGATCTTTACAATGTGTTAATGTAAAAGTGAGTTGTTAGAAATTGAAACCAACCGTTGGCTGGTCTCTGCAGGAGGATCTGTGGTAAAGCTGGTATTTGCTGGTGGTATCATGGTGGTAGGAACAAGAGAAAACCCTCTGCCCTTGGACTCTTATCTCAACGTGCTCAGAGGTAGTGCTCTCCTGGAAACCCCCACGGTGCTGGGGCTCTGCTGCAGCCACTGCCCTGTAAGGAGGACCAGCAACGCCACCCTGCCATGCAGATGCTGCAAGGCACTCTGTCCCTGAGCAGGCTACACAATCCCTTCCTGCAAAATGACTTTCTTTTCATAACATGAAGGAATCTGGAAGGCGTGTAGCCAAGGAGCTGACCCTGAGGTTGCCCATGAGGAGTGACAGCATAATTTAATTAAACACTGCCATGCAATAATCACAGAATGGTGTGGGTTGGAAGGGGCCTTTAAAGATCATCTAGTTCCAACCCCCCTGCCATGGGCAGGCACATCCTCAACTAGGCCAGGTTGCTCAAAGTCTTGTCCAGCATGGCCTTGGCACTTCTGGAATAGAATCGGAAGAATGACGCATGGTTCTTTGCAAGGAACTATTCTTACTCTGTGCTGGGAGCCAAAGCAGGTAAGTGCTTGGGGTAACAAGAAAAGCTTCAGCCTGAGCAACTCACAGCGCCAAAGGAAGGGACTGTGGAGGAAAACTGAAGGGTTCTGTTAGCCTGGGGAGGTGGGCAGCTAATCCTGACACCATCCTGCAACTTATTTCTGCTTCATTAGATGTGTCTGTGACCTGTGATATGCTGCTGAGGAAAATGGGAACCCGCTGGTGGATGTAGATACGAGAGGTTTACAGAAGTGAATTGTGCGGCTGCTCATCGACACGCCTGTGCCTCCTGGCACCCTCGGCTTGCTGCTGACTTTTTTTTTTCTTAATTCTCAGAATTCCTCAGCATATTTATTCTGCCTGAATCTGACTCTCTTGCAGCCCTGTATCTCAGGGCTGGGTTTGAGTCTCCCCGTGGAGCTGGAGTTTCCATCTTAGACACTGAATTACTGAATTTCTAGTTACACATCTGAAGAGAAATGATGTGTTCATCAGAGACATCCCCATCCCCGCCACAAGTGTTTCAGGTAGCAGTTTAGGCAGGCATCCAGGCTTCCTGGAAGGCCCACAGCAGCCCTCGGTTGATGGCAGCTAACCCAGATGCTGGAGGTCTGGCAGTCCATGGAAGTGATTTCTCCAAGCAGGGGTAGCACCTGGCTGAGAGGGCAGATGTGGTGTTACTCTGGCTGCTTACAGGTGACTCTCCTGGTCAGAGGGCTTTTATCGCCAAGTCTTTGCTGTGGCACTATTTTGCATAAATGGGGCAGAGAGGTCTAGGTGTGAACTTTTAGTCAGGAGTCTTCTCAACTTGGTCCAAGCAGTCGTCAGGTGGCTGCTGAAGAGAACAGGAGTGAGCAGGGCTGGCTGAAGGTACCTGCTGTCTCCGCAGCTCCTAAAGAACCTACCTCACATCCTCCCTAACGCTTTCTTAAAAGAGCAGAATGATTCCATATCCTCCTCTCTGGTGTAGCCTGTTCAGCAGCTCAGTCTGGGAATCTGCTAGTGCCTTGTGGTCAGCATGGTTGGGGAAGCAGTCCCTCTGTCCGTCTCGTGTTTCTAAACCAAGCATACACCCTTCTCCCTGCACCCTCTTTCCCCTCAAGTGTTTGGAAGGCTCACGACAACCACGGTTTTTTGAAAGTAAATTGTACAATCCTGATTTCCTCCTATTTAGTTTCTGCCTGACAGCTCTAAGGTAACTCATGATGCTGACTAAACCCTTTCCCCCCCCCCCCCCCCCTCCAATATAGACCTCTGAATGTACTCCAGAGATGAACTCTGAGGCACGCACAGTTGTGTTCAGTGACCTCTTTTAACTGTGCCTCGTCAGACACCCTCCCCCCCCCCCCCCCATATTAATATTGCTTAAGTGAAAACTGCTCACAGCTAATTTCTTGCCTATACAGTCACCGTTGATGCTGCTTTAATGTTGCTGCAACACTACCTTGGGTGATCCCATGTACCTAGTAACGATGCTGGGAGTTCCTTGACTGAGAGCCAAATATTGCTTTTGGAAATAGGAAAATGATGAGTGCTCCTAAGGAAGGAAAACAAACACCCTGCCAAGCAGCAGTAAAACTCTGAACAAATGCATTCAGCAATAATGGGACACTTGTGCAGACCAACATAGCAGCCCCAACTTCTGAATTGCCTAGAAAAGATGGCATGGCGGTGCTTTGGGTTGAGAATATGTGGGAATATGCGCGGGCTTACACCTGACTGAATTTCTGGAAGTACCTCTGCAGGTGAAGCCCCTAAACTCCCACTGGGCAAAGGTACCATGTCACCCACCAGCCCTACCTGCTGCTGCCAAGCGTAGCAGATGTCTTAACACCCAGGTCAGCTCGCAGCTCTCATACCTGTGGGGCTGTTGAAGTGCCACATTGGGCAAAACCTTTGTATACAATTTATTAAGCGCTCAAATTCCCAGAGCCTTTCAACGAGACTGTTTACTAGAGCAGCTTTGATTAGGGATTGAACTTGAAGCACAGCAACTGCTGCTTTTGCTTGCAACTTGCTGTTAGAGCCTGCATTTTCCCCAAGGGTTACAGAGCACCCACTGCAATTACTGAATTTGGGACTGCTGAGCGATCACACTCCTGAAAACTCCTTCCTCCCTGGTACCATTGCAGTGGAGATGATACACAGAGTCCCTGTAAAGTAGGTCAATTTTAATAACCCCTTCTGCTTTGTGTTTGCTCAGCATATTCTCCAGGCCAGCCCTCTTTGCTCCACTCAACTAGTAACATTCACTAGAGCTACTAAAGAGAAGAAAAAGCCTTTGCTGTAGTTTTTCATGCCATCATCGCTGTGTTTTGTTTCACAGCCCTCTGCCTTACCTCTGCTGAAGCCCAGAAATGAGCAACATGAGCCCAGAAATGACAAGCAGAGCTCAGGAATCTCTGACAATAGTTTCAAAGGAGCAATTCATGTTTGGTTATTGCCTTCAGAGGAAGCAGATGCATGTGCAGCTGAACTTTGAGGAGTTCAGAGTGGGACACTGTCGGTTTTATGTGGGTTTTGAATGACACCACTTGTCTCAGAGATGCTGCTCCCCTGAATAAAGGCAGCCCAACCAAACTCCTGAGGGTAGCTGCCAGCACCAACTGCAGATACCTGCCCCCTCGCTACCTTCCCATGACTCCCCCGTCACTGGAGGCAAAGGAAGCACAACCTGCAGCACCTTCTGCATGGCCAGGAAAGGAGGAACCAGCACTGAACCTGTCTTGTGTCCTACGCACATCTGCATCTCCCCATACCTCCTCTCTTCAGTACTTGCACCAAGTGCTGAGTCCATAAAACTTGGATGCGGAAGAAGAAACAAGCCTGGAGGTTGTGCTGCTCCTTATTCCTTTTGCCCACGAAACCTGGTCCAGGAGAACCATTCCTCTGCTGTATCACTCACTGCTCCCCCCTCCCACTCCCCCAGGCAGAAGTTACCTTAGGCATCTCTGGCAAATACACAGATCTTAGAGCCCCAAAGCCATTTATAAATAGATTTATTTATAAAGTCCATTTACATAAAATGATACTCTTTTAAAAACTGCATATGTACAACTTAAGAAGTCCTAGCAAGTGCATACAAAAACGCCTTCAATACATATTTTTTTAAAAAAACTTCAGTTTTCAGAGAAGTGGACCTTCACACCAGGCAAACTTGGACACCACGTTAAAGACACAACAGAACTTTACAGTCTTTTACTGAAGTGTTTTGGAGAGGAAAAAAACCCACCTTTTTATCTAAACCGCATATGTTCCCCAGTCGAGCTGGCAGTGTTCAAGAACAAGGGAAAAGGACTTGCTAAAAATAGAACCGTCTCCTCACCTTTTCTCTAAGGTTTCTTGTACAAAAATAAGTCTTCATACACCAGTGTTCCCATAGGCAGTTCAAGTTACATATAAAATAGAATCTGATATGATATAAAAAATTCCCTCCCCCTCCAGAAACAAGGAAGCAACAAGTGTTTTTCCGTTCTTTTTTTCTGCAGCCCCGGAG
>NW_010400486.1:60572-61046 GCF_000710305.1 Buceros rhinoceros silvestris | reverse complement strand
GCGGCGCCGGCCCGCTTCCGAGGCTCAGGGTCGCTGCGCTTCTGGGGGCTGTCCAGGACGCAGCATCCCAGAGGTGCCTTCACTATCGGCCTTTCAGCCTGTCTTCTCTTCCCCTGCCAGTGATCTGTAACCCCTCAGTGTGTGTGTGTGTGTCCCTGCATCCCGATCCCTCTTCCCCCACCAGTGATAACAAAAGTCTGCTTGCCACAAGGAAGAGCTTTGCTGTCCCAGCATACACCTGAAGCAAACTTCTTGTTGCCAAGGTGATCGCTCAGCGGTTCTCTCTTCTCTTTTTTCGTCCTTCCAAACAAAAGAGTGCGACGATTATTCGAAGAGGCGTTGATTGAGAGGGCTTGGGCCAGGGGCAGGGGCGGAATTGGAGCCGGGGGCTGTGTTTCCCAACGCCAGTTACGGGGGGCCTGGAGCCCCTTTCCCCCATGCTACCCAGGTGGCACACCTCCTTTCGTGCCCAAA
>NW_010400486.1:59155-60524 GCF_000710305.1 Buceros rhinoceros silvestris | reverse complement strand
GGCTGTGTTTCCCAACGCCAGGTGCGGGGGGCCTGTAGCCCCTTTCCCCCATGCTACCCAGGTGGCAAACCTCCTTTCGTGCCCAAAGAATGGGGGTACAGACAGCCCCGCTTGCCCTGGAGCCGAAATCCTAAACAAGACACTGCCCGTGAGAGTTTTTCTGAGTTGTAAGAGGCATTGTTATGTTTCATTTCCTTTAGAGAAGAGAAGTTGCTTGCTTAGAAAATCACAGCCTTTATGGGGATTTGTAACGACAGTCAGCGCCTGGGAGAGGTCCTGGCTTCCTCTTGGTTTAGTGTGTTTTTCTTCCTACTGTAGTGTTCTGTGTCTTCATACAAAGCATTATCTGTCCTGTGCAACTGTGTTTGGGGAAGCTGTCTAATGGGGGATGGCCTTTGTTCAGAGACAAGACTGGCAAAGATTAGGATTTTTTTGGAGATTGACAGGAGGGGAGGAGAATGGCACCCTGACATGCAGGCACTTGTGGTGTCGAAGTCAGGAAGCTGATCATGTGAACTAACTCAGCTGTGGTAGTGAAAAAGGCAGGCACCTTCAGAGAGCGAATCAACAAACCGAGTTGGGTTCCTGCCTGCATTGCCTTCTGGAAGAGCATCTTCCCACTGACTGTTGTTTCCGGTTGGCTATCTGCTTGTGCGTATGCTCTTGTCTGTTCTGGATGCCATCACAAGCATTTTGGACCCTGAAGAGAGGGAAGAGAGAACATGTCTGGATGGTGATGGGAAAGAAAAGGACGTGAATACCATTCACTTCTGGCTGGGTGAATTCAGAAGAAAGTTGGGGGGGCAGTGGCTGCCATAAGCATGTCTGTGCATCAACTATCAAACAAGCTAGAAAATTAGCTGTTAGTATCCTCTACCTAAACTGTTCCCTCCTTATAAGCTTGGTGAAAACCTGTCATCTCTGTCCTGAGTGTAAACTTGGGAAAGATGCAGGAGCTAGGGAACCGCTGAGGAGCATGCAGGTAAGGTGTGCCATTCTTCCAGAAAATGGGGAGTAACAGCAGAACCAGCTCTTTTGTCTGTGGTTTCATAGCTCAGATAACTTGGCAGAGACCAAACCTGACCCATTTCTTCAGGAATAGAAAGAATTCCAATTTAAACTTTGCCAGTAGCAAAAACAATTTATGGGAAAAACATTTTCTAACCATCTACACTTGTTCCGTCTCTTCAGATGTCATCCTGCTCAATGGTAAGTCAGATGGAGCGTGTCATGAGGGCAGAGTACCAGGCAGCAATGTCCTTAGACAAGCCTCCTCAACCAGGAGGCACCATCTCCATGGCAATCCATCCTTGGGGCAGAGAGAGGTATTTGCCTTCACTTATCCTTTACTGTACTTCTGACATTCCTG
>NW_010400486.1:51676-59058 GCF_000710305.1 Buceros rhinoceros silvestris | reverse complement strand
ATTCCTGCTCAAATACCTCTGAAGTGAAGATAAAAGTGCAAATATCACCGAGCCTTGTGATTGCCAAGAAGAAAATTCAGATGTTGCAGACACAGGAGAAATCATGAATTCAGGAAAGGATCGGGAAATTGTTGGCTGACTTGTCTGCAGAACTAGGTCACCAATAAAATAAAATGTTGACTGTCAGCAGCTCGTGTTTTGCAGCTGTATCCGTTGCCCAGGTTGTATGTGTGGTCAGCTGGGAGTTTCTGCACTTTCACGATTATATCTGGTAAAAGTCTGTCAAAAACATGCATGGCAATATTAATGGGGGATGCCCAGCAGTTCAAAGGTGTTAAAGACTTCAGCGTTGTCCTGTCTTTAACACAGATTGTTGCAGTGGGACCTCATTTAATTCAGTTGGTCATCACGTGATGTAGTTACGCTGTTACAGTGAGCAATAGATTTCAAGGTAAATTCTTTTGACGAGGGGAATAAATCTTGTTATTCCTTTTGTACAGAAAATCAGGGCAGAACTGGAAATCTGTCATTATTTCTGGTGCCTAGTCCAGCTACTTTTGATGCTGTGTAAGCACCTAAGGATGGTGAAGCAGAGCTGAACTGTCAACATCTGTGTGCTCGAATAGCAATATCAAATTGATACAAACAACTTCAACTCCTTTTACAAAGCTGCTTTTTAAAGAGTAAGAAATTGAGCTTCCTACAGACTTTGAGATTATTTAAGGAACGGAATTGTTAATTTAAAAGTATTATCCTAAGCAGTATATTTATTTAAGCAGTAAACAGAAAGCTAGAAAATGAAGCATCATCAAAATATTTAAGGTTTTTTTTAGGAATCATTTGTAAGAGGGATTTTCCACGAGATGATAAAATCTTTCTGTGTGGTCCTGCTTTTACTTTTCCTTCAGTAATAATTTCTAGCTGCTGACCTTTGTTGCTTAGCTCCATTACTCTTTGCCTCGATGGTTTGTATTAGTGTGTTTCTCAGCTCTGTGCGGTAACATCAGAGTAGCAGAGGCTGTTTCTAGGACCACAGCAGTGTTGCGAGCATCCCAGAGAGCAAGCGTCGGCACATCGGGATTACACCAGGCCTATTTATCCCAGTCCATTTCAGAGGGAGTGCTGGGGCTGCATGTGTTGGAATAGTCCCAAATTTTAAATTTTTAGCAATGAATCTGTGTAGTGTTGCAAGTGCAGTACAGTAAGTTCACATCCAAAAGCCCATAAGCATTAATTCTTTCTTCTGTGCCACACGAAACAAAGGCACGCAGCCTCCCGTGGCAGTAAGGAAGAATAAGCACTGTCAGTTGGTTCAGACTTCACAGGAGCTCTGGAACCTACGTCAGTGAAAAGGTCTTTTGCAAGCTAAAGATGGTTAGAAACAGAAATCTCTTCCTTCTCACATATATATGGGGCCGAGGGATTGTATTTACTTTTTGAAATGAAAGATGGAAATTTTTCAAAGTTTTGAGATGGACACGGTTAAGTCGTGCACAGCACAGTGGTTATCGGGTATTGGGTTACTTTGTGAGTGAGATGGTGAGCCTAGCTCGGGCACTAGGGTTAATTAATAGGGTGAATCGCCACTGCTTTAGCATTTATTTGCATGAGGTTTTTTGGCAGACTGTGTTTTGCCCGAGTCAGGTGTGGAAAAACTCATGCTTTTTTTGCGTTTGGTTTCACTAGATCACCGACCCCGCTAAGAGCAAGTGGAACTGTCGAAAATGTGGTGCAGAAAGCTTTCTAAGTCCTTGGTCCCACAAGTCTTTTTGTAATGTTGGATGGTCTGGTGGTGTTTCCTGGTATGGAGCCTCAATAAAATAAACCAGCTTGCTTCTGTCTACTTCAGGCGTGTTTGAGTATGGGTTGAAATCCTTTGTGAAACTTCCACTTCTGCAGGGGCTTACACTGGTGAGAAGTGTACAAGCTTACAGCTTTTGTAACTCTAATCTTGTTAGTTAAAAGGCGACATGCTGATAGTTTCATTTCACAGTTGAATTTTTTAATTATCTCTGAAGATGGATTTTAGTTTCTCAATCTTGGCCATCAGGTGCATAACTGACAATACAGTACACAGAAAGAAACTTCAAATCGAATGTGCTTCAGGTTGTCTTTTAGCTCCGCTGCTATATTTATCTGTACAAGGAAGTTTTAACTTGGCCTAAGGAAAGAAGAACAAATCAATAAATCCAATGAGGGTTTGCAATGTAGCACTGATATAAAAGATGATTTATTAGGTCTGTAATAGCAAAGATCTGTAATATACCGCTGTCTCTGGGGAATGTCACAGCTGAATGGCTAAAGACAACTTGCTTTAAATGTTTTGTGTTTTGGCTCCACCATAGATAAAGTATGATATTGAAATTGATATTGAATTGAAATATCCAAGCAGCGTCTTGGATGGATACTCTTATGGATGTTTTTATATACATACATCTATAAATGTGAGATATATTTTACTGCCCATATGCAAATATGTATATATGTATGCAAGTATATATCCAGTGTTGCCTTTATATGTCTCGCTGGGTGAGTCCTCGAGGGAAGATGGAAGGAAGAGGGAAAGCGATATTCTGAGCTTTCAAGCTTACTAGGTAGCACAAGATATCAAACTGCTACACATCTGGATGGAGGTTCACTTATTTCTCTTAAAAAAAAACCAAACCAAACTTCAAGAACTTCATGTATAGTCAGTACAAAGGAGCCAGGTTAGTGAAGAAACTAGTCAAGGCACTGTGTTCCCACATGTTGCTGTTTGTGAGGCTCTGGAAGGTTGCTGGGAGGTTGCAAAGCAGCCGTAAGTGGTCAATAAAGTGGCCGATCTCTGCAGCCCCAAGATCTACAGTCCATCAGATCCAAGACATTAATCTGTTTGACAAACTTTTTTTGCTTCTAACAACATGGAAATTGCAGCAACTGCTTCACTTAAGAACTGAAAATTGTTAAACAATTTCTTAGGTGCCTGTTAAGTATAAACTGGGTTTATTTTACCTCCCCTGGTGACTGATTATTGGAGCCTCCCTATGTGCTGATCCTAAGCACTAAGTAGGGCAAAAAAAAAAAAAAAACCCCCAAACCAACCAACCACATATGTACATATATATACGCATATGAAAGAGCTGTACAAGGGGGTGGTGGGTGTCACTGCAGAAAAACCGCATCAGGGCGCAATCTCTGGCAGTGGCTGGCACCCGCTGTTTGTTGCAATACTGGATTTTATGAAATTCTGAAGACAGAAATCAAACGGGTTAGGCTGAGCGTGTGTGAGAAGAAGATTGCTGAACACGCAGCGGGAGCAGGGCCGTACTTCCAATCTCTTGGCAGGGTTGGTTTTGGGGTTTTTTTGCATTGTTTTTGCCAAATTCTGGGCCACTGCTGAGTTTTAGGAATATCTTTAATGAACAGCAGTGCAACGTTACAGAGACAAATGTTACTTTCACACTTCCGTGGAAGAAAAGCTGAACAAACGAAATCTGTAGTGAAATAACAACTTGTTAATGATTTTAAGGTGACCAGTAATAAGGAGAAATGAAGTGAACATCAGCACTATGTAGTGGCTATCATTTGGGATTAATAAAAGAGTAATTTAGTAGAACTGGCACCCAAAATATGCTGCAGAATATCTGGAAAAGTCTGAACCACGCGCTTTGCTCTTCCTGACACCTGGCCTGATGACAGAGGTGGTTATTGACTGCCTTGTAATTTCCAAATGGTGGGGGTTGTCCCCAACACTGGTGGGGGTTTTTTCAGCCTCTCCTCCATTTTTGAGGAGAGAAAGTAAAATGCTTTCACATTTGGTTTTCATGAATCTACTGGTTTCCAGAGTAATTCGAGGAGTCTGAACTTGTAGCTTAGTAATGTTTTTGATGCAGTTTCATAATCTGTTAATCATCATTCCGACCAAGTGAACAATGAATATTTTATAAGTATTTTTGAGCCACTGTGAATTATCCTAGATTGTTTTAAGGTTTTTTTGTGTGTTTGCTCCTGCCTGGTTTTATCACTTGAAGTAATTTATTATGTGGTCATTCTCATCTTCAGAAAGATGCGTTCTGTCAGTCATCTTGGAAGGTTTCTTGGCTTTGGTTTTAATTTATATATTGTTTATAATTGCAAGATATTTTGCATCTTGGACTTCCTCAAGTTATCTCTGAAAATATGTGGTTTCTCCCAGCTGCTAGAGAGTCATTTCCAACTGCACAGCAGGTTATAACCACCGCCTGATGAGCACTCATGCAGTGTGTTTCCCACCGCAGTAGATCATAACTGGTTAAATGGGAAGCCCTGTAGAATTTCTCAGTTATTTCTAAGAAATTCTAAACATCAGTAATTTGTACAGAATTAATGACTTAGTTCCACTCCTGAATATTTAAAAAACTACCCTCTCGTGGCTTACAAGACATTGCTCTGGTAACTGGAATTGAAATATATTCAGTACAGACTTACTGCTTCCAATGAGTTCACACTTTCATAAGTTCTGGTTTTTTGTTTTTCCTTTCTGGGTCAGGGCAATTAAATGCAAGATGATAAGTTTGAATTCCCTGGGAGGATGTCTGGGTGTCACTGAGGCCAATGCTAGCTATGATCTCCTCTGGCTTCAGTACCCATGAAACACTCCAGCATGTTCAGCCTCATGAAAAAGGATGTTTTGTTCACTCGTGGGGTGATCTGAAGGGAGTTCCGTTTATCATTATCTCTTTTTTTCTGGTGCTGTCCCTTAACCTAGAAAAGCAAACTAACATTGCTGTATCAAAAGTGGCAGATTATAGTAAATGCAAAGTAGATGTATAGTAAACGTCAAGTAAAAAATTCAGAGGTATCTAGAGAAATTCCAAATGCAGCTAAAAAACTGCTTTTAGATTCATCCCATGAAAGGACAAGCTAAAGACTTTAGGCTTGGTAATCCAATATAAATAAATCAGGACTGAGGGGGGAGCTCTGGGAAATGTAGGGATAATAAAAAACTAGCAAATAAAGATGAACGTGTGGCATGATGAGGCAGCAGAAATGACAACTATAATAATGCTGAGCCCTGGGAGAAAGGAGCAGCAAAACACTGCTTTATGTTCTAGCGAGATTGGATCTGGAGCAGCAGTTTCATTTCGAGGAGCAACGTTTGAAAAGCATTAGGGAAGAAATGGGAGTTAGGATGAGTTGTAATGACTCTGGGACAGTGGCTTTTCTGGGGGAGGTAAGCGTGGGTGTATGAGCAAATAATAACAGAGCCAAGGGATGCACCTTAAACAGAGGAGAAAAATCAGAGTAGAGGAGGTAAAAACTATGTTGTGAAAAAATCAACAAAAATGAAGCTGGTGGCTGCAAGGCATGTTAACTTTTGTCAATCCCTTCAGAAGTGTGAGGGCAGGGCTGCTACTCTCTGCCTTGATACCAGGCTCTGGAAGGCATGCTCACATACTCCCTTTAGACTGTAACTTGGGAGAGATACTGACTGGATGTCCTTAGGAGTCTCCTCAGTCCCAGCCAGTAGATCATGTAAAAGTCAAGGAAGGAAGAAGTGTGAGTGCTTGGCAATATAATTTGCTGTTACCACAGATAACTGTGACTGTACATTAGCATTAAACTGGTATGGCTTAGCTCCATGTGAAGAGCTGCTGTGACTTGATTTCCTCTTCCTGCAAACAGTTTGGAATATTTGGAAATTATTATGATAATTTCTTATCCATAAAACTTACCTCTGCAACCATCTCATGAAGTTAAGGATTGTAATTGGAAGCGAAATCCCAGAAGAGACAGACGGCATTCGTGTAGTGAAACTAAAAATCAGATTTGCCAGACGTGTGCAAGCAAAAAATTGCTCAGGTAGGCAGGCCTGCGTTCTCGAAATTACCCATATTTCACCTTCTCATGACAGACAAGCCCCTTCTCTCTCTAGGCTATTGTTACCTTGTTGATGTGGACCTCTTTCTGTAAATTGCTTTGAAACTAGCTTTTGAAGGATGGTAGGCAAGAGATGATGATCTCTGTCAGGAAATTCGTGTTTTAGCCTTCAGTAGGTGGGAGGTGTGAAGGGAAGGTTTTACAGCAGTGTTATGAGTATATTCAGGGTATGTGTAGCCTGATATTTTATTACTGGAACTGGTAGAATAGGATTTGTTTTGGTTGCAGTCATTTCTGTGGTAGTTACAGAAACATTGATACAAGGTTAAGAAAGAGAAATGGAAATGTGATTTACTATAGTGAATAGAAGATGGGGAAGAGGTGGGAGGCAGGAACAGGTAAAATAAACAACACTTCTTGATGCAGAAGAAACACATTATCCCAGAGTGGTGGATCTGAGGGACTTCCATAAGCAAGTCACATTTCTGTCTCATCATCACAGCCTAGGAAAGAAAAAAAAAAAGCAAAACCAAACTGTAGGAATTTAGGAGAGGATATAGCTTTCTGCGTTTATGAATTTGGTACCTGGGAGTGCATGGAAACAGATCTCACCTTTAATACATGATCAATTTCCATTTTATGTATTTTTTGTCACAGCTATTATCTTTGCAAGGCTGTTCCTGCTATGATAGCTGGAAGCTTTCTTTCGGTTTTATGAGTTGCTGGTAGTCGATGTGGCTACTCTTTGTGCTCGGTAAGATTACTGAAACCACAGTCAAAGGGAAGAAAACAGATCCCTGGTTGGCTGCTCAATCTCCTTGCTTGCAATACACACTATCTCTGATTTTTTTTTTTTTCCTCATGCATTCCACATCAGGTACAGACTATGTTTGCAACCAGACCATGGTCATGGTGGCTGGGTCCGTCCCTGGATCCCCAAGAGCTGCTGTCTTGGAATTTGACTGTATCTGTTCCTTCCCTTCAGGGAATAAATGTTTTGTGCTGGAAATTACCTCAGTAGGGAAGACCAGACCCTGATATCTTGTGGCAGATACCTTGCACAGGACATACATGCCCTGGGAGGCTTTCCGGCTTTGCCACAAGTACACTCGTGTTTTCGCGCTGGGAGGCTGTTCTACTAAATGCTGATGCTGGCCCAAGGTGTAAGGCCCAGGCAGTGATTTCCCTTTACGCTGCCTTAAGATTTTCAATTATTAGAGGATTCTGAGCAGCTTGGGACAAATGTTACAAACAATGAAATTATTTTTCCTAAATTGAAGGAATATTTACTGTAGAAAGCGAACCAGGTTTGTGAATAGTGCTGGGTGATCTTACGGCTCTAAGCCAATGGGGACAAAAATTCTCTACTTGTAGTTTCTAGTGTTTGTAGTTTGTGGGCCTGTCTTACATCTGTGTTCATGCTGCTGTGAACATTCATGAAAATGCTTAATTTATTACTGATGCATCTGAAAGACATATGTCACTTAAAACCAAACCACCAACCACCAAGACTTCCATATGGAAGCATTATTCCTTTCTCTTCA
>NW_010400486.1:50777-51598 GCF_000710305.1 Buceros rhinoceros silvestris | reverse complement strand
AAAAAAAAAAAAAAAAAATAAAAAAATAAAAATCTGTTCAAGGGTGCTTCCTTCTTGGGCAAATAACCTGCCAGTCTTCATGGCAGGAAAACTGTTTTTTTTCTGTCACTCAATCCTGTATGTTGAGCTCTATAAATTGATCTTGGTGTGTAACACTAGGTTTACTTTATATTTTAATAGCATAAGCTATAATTTTCAGTGTTTGGAAGTCAGAGACTTCAGAACTGTCTTCAAGGACATGTAGTTTTCTCCCTTCAGCAATCTACATTATTATTTTGGCAGTCGTAGTTTGTGGCTGGAGCTCTCAGCCCTTTTGGGGAAAGCAACAAGTGTTGTGCTTGGCCACAGACTGTCCAGTTGTTTGTCACGGTGAGTACTTGTGATACTGACTGTACCTGCTTTGGGATGAGACGGCATACTTGGTCTTCCTACAGACCAACCTCAGAGGGAGGGGTAGATGTTGTGAAAATGGGCTCTAGGGCTGCAGGTGCATTTTTACCCTTTGCAGACTTCGATGCTGTGGGAATACTGTGTGAGCAGAAGCACCGTCATGGACAGAAGGTCACTGCACAGTCAGGGCATTGTCAGTTCTGCCAGAAGGTTTTGTACAGAGATCTCAGTCCAGACATTAACTTGGATTATTGCAAACCTTACATTAGCCTGGACTGCAAGAGGGAAAACCTGAACTGATCTCAGAGGGTACAGCTTTGCTAGGCTTGTGCATGCCACCTGCATTCAGAGCTGCTTCAGGACGGGGATAGGCAGATTTCAGAGGCAAAAGAAGCCGGTGAACCTCTCTTCAGCCTTGAAAAAATCCTGCT
>NW_010400486.1:12346-50687 GCF_000710305.1 Buceros rhinoceros silvestris | reverse complement strand
GAAACTTGAACTAAATGTTGTGTTATTGAGTTAGTGAAAAGCCCTCACCAAGAGTGTCCTTTCCCCCAGAGAGCTCAAGGCCTGGCTCAGCTTGTGACTCAAGTTGCCTTGTGTAAGCCTTGAAGCAGTAGGTCTTGCAGAGATGATGGAGTAATAGGATTCAGTAATGTTTCCCCTGTTGCTGACTTGTCAGCTGGGGCTCAGGCCTAGGGTGATGTGGTCCAGTGTCTGAGCCTTTGCCCTGTAGGTGGGTTGTGCTGGGCAGAGCTGGATCCACCTGAATCACAGGGCTGGCTGTCTCTGATGGGTGATGTTTCTGAGAAAAGAAACAGTTTTCAGTTTCAAATATCCACAACCAGTGGTAGGCAAAAGGTGCAACTTTTCTCAATGGACTTTGGTGGCATCATGATAAACACAGGTTGCATGTGGCATGGGAGAGATCTGAAGGTTTAAGGCTTGAGGAGGTAGTGATACAGCAGCCTTCTCAGCCAGAGGGAGCACCAAGGTTGGTGTGGCAATGCCCACAGCGCTTGCCTGGAGTCAACTCAGGGCAAAAGTGCTGCCATTTGTTGTTGCCTCCAAGGCTCATCCGTGGAGGGAGCCTGGCTGCATATGTGTGGTTTTAAATAGCCAGGGTCACCAAAACAAGACAAGTAGGAAATCACGTTGGTGGCACAGACAAACAGCACAAAAATCCCTATAGAAACTTCCAAAGTGATTGCAAAAGTGAATGAAAGCCAGGATTTCATCAAGGTGTTTTGTACAAGAGTCAATATTTTAAATAAAAGGGAGGGGAATTATCCAGCTCTACTGGGTCTGTGACTAAGGATTTGCTTGGAGATGGGGGCATGAATCTTGAGTCCAGCTGTTATCCTACTTAAAAGCCCAAATGAACAAAAAGGATGAATGTGTGTGAAAAGAACGAAAGCAAAGCAGGCTGAGAATTAGTCCTTCGGAGTCACACGAGTTCAGGGTCTGTCTCCTGAAGTTGCCGTTACTTCCCTTGCTGCTTCCAGGTCAGCCTGGAGCCCAAATTTTACCAGAGTGGGATGGGCAGGGGGAAGGCGTGCTGGTTTAGACACTGAAAACCATTTTAAAACTCTAAACCTGCCCATTTCTGTGTTGCTTGCAATCATGGTGGCTTGTCTTCCTATTTGAGTGAGTATGCTTTTGAGGAGAGCTGGCTCTTTCCTTTTCATAGCCATAGCAACGAGTCATTCCTACGGGTTTTCAAACTCTGCTGGAATCTCTGTTTTGGTCCAGAAAAGTGACCTAAGCTTGCACTGGAAAAGACCTTTCTGTCAATCAGACCATTGGGTAGCACCTCTGATAATACACCTCTTTATTCTCCTTAGGTCGTTGCTTTTTATTTATTTTATGTCCTCAGAGGCTGCTGCTAGTAAGTGGTAACCAACTATTATTATTCTCTCTTTCAAGATACATACTTTGAAATCCCTGGTGTAATTTTAATGAGTATGAACCAAAATCTTCTTCATCCAAGCCATGAAAGAGATTAATCTTATCTTCTGGCATTTTAAGAATTTGGAAGATTTTTTTTTCCCCACCTACAATTTATAATTGTTTATCCAATAATGTTTACTCGCTAACAGCGTCGTAGGTGTGGGACTGCTTTTCTTTGTTAGGCAGATGCAGGGCTGGCAGAAAGGGTCAGGCAAGTAGTTCAATATCTGTAGCACCTGACTTGTCCTCTGCTGTTGCATGGACAGAAAAGCCTTTGTGGAAATGCCGCACCTGCATGGGTGAGCCCTTCTCCAGCAATTCTCGGGACATTCTAGGCATTTCTGGAGAAAAAAGGTGTGAGCCGTTGTTTGGGCCATGCTTGCTGATGGTCCCATGTAATTCACCTTTTCCTTTGGCCGGTGTGCTGAGTATGGCAGAGAACCTTGTAAGACTGGCATGGATGTTTCACCTCCTTTGTCCACAGCGGGATGCTCCCACTGTCCGTACTTACACACCCTCTCTCTTGCTGTCAGTCACCTGTCAAATAAACAGGGCTGTTTTAGCAGCAGTACAGCGATGCTTATGAGCATAGCTGGGGCTGCCGTCTGAATTGCCTAAGCACAGGGCAGGTACCAAATTTCTCCTGTCCTTCATTTCACTCACCTGGTTCCTGGAGAAGCTATAATTGATATGGTGAACTCATTCTGTTCCCATGAAGACAAATGTTTTCAAAAAACTGGATTTATTACAGGACAAAACTTTGCTTCTCAGAGCATGACTTTTATAATCTTATTCTCTGCAGGTTACAAGCAGTGTGTATTTTTTGGCATTTCCATTATTTACTGTTTTCTTCTCAGTGCCCAGGTTTCTTACCTGGGGCTCCCCTTCTGAAGTTCAGATGAGTGCTGGACTTCTGTTGGTGATCTCCCGGTGTGACATAGAGCTCAAACTCTCAGTTTGTTGTTTGGAAAGGCACACCTGGTTTGCTTTCTTCTGAGTGGCTCCATAAGTTTTGCTCATCAGTGAATAAATAAATAACGTCTCTAGCTCTAGTTCCAACATGCAGAGGAGGAAGTCTGTGGCCTTGTGGCTTCAAGCCCAGGATTCTACTGGAATAATAAATGTAATTGGTGCGTGTGTATAATAAAAGCGGAAATGTTCACTCATACTCTTTATGTGTGACATTTGTGTAAATGTGTGTGGAAGTTTTTCCAAACACATTTATTTCAGGATTTTCAAAAGTTTTTGTTAATATTTCTAATGTTTTGTGAAAGTTGGGGGTTTTATTATGTTAATTTTTTACAGTAAATTAAAGACCACGAAAAACCAAACCAAAATCCATTAGTAAATAAACTGCAAAGTACTCGATGTAAAACTATCACCATCTTATCAAGGTGAAGGGAAGCTCATTTAAAGGAAATACCATCCTAATGGCTGAGTTTTGATTAACTTCCAGCTCACGTGAAATGTTGAAAATAGCTTTGTCCTCCTTCTCTTGAATTGATATTAGACCTTCTTTAGCAAATGCCTTGGGATATGCGTGACTTTATTCTTGATGACAGTTTTGTAATTAATTTCCCCAGGCTTATGTCAGTTCTTCAACTATTTCATTTTTGCATCTCACTTAACACCATTTTATTTCCTCTTTTCTGTTCTCAATTTCGTTGGGAAATAGCTGACATATCAAGGAATTTGCAGAAATTAAGGTGAAAAAGGTAAATTGAAAAACAAGTCATGAAGTAATAAATCAGTCATCTGCGTTGCTGGGAGACACATGAGGACTGCAGTCCCATGTGAATCGTGAGCCCCCCTGGGTTGCATCACTTTGTCTTGCTGCTGAGGTCCAGATAAAGGAATTATCCTTTGCTCAGTCACTAGCAGAATGCTTAGTTTGGGAGGTAAAGCTCCTTCTAGGCTCCCTGAGGCCGTTACCTTCATAGCTCTAAATCAGCCTTGGTTGAGAGATGCTGAAGGGTGGCCTGGTTCTCACCACTGCCCATGGATAAGGCAGGTGATAAGGTGGTGATGAGCCGCCTTGGTTCACTGTGTTCCGTACGGTGGTCCCTGGATGGTGACTCATTGCTACCGTGAAGGGAAGAGCATTTCCATTTAGCCGCCTCCCAAAATTATAATGCACATGTTTCAGTTGAAGGAAAAATGAGTGATGCAGCACTGTTGTCAGAACACGCTTTTTTCTGGGCTTCCGATACTTTCTGTGGTCATGATTTTCAAGACCTTTTTGCAACTTAGAGAAGTGTAGAAATGAATGAGGAGAGATTTAAGAACTGTTTAGCCTGCTGAACAGCTACCTTTCCTTTACCTGCTGCTCCTGCGGGCTTCAGAACTCCCTGCTAGGCTTAAGAGTTTATGATTTATTTCACCTGGAAGTTAAGTAATGAGATTTCTCCATATGCCACCTTTTACTTCACCTTGTTCTAACAGACTGGGTTGGCAGATTACAGACCCTTAATTTATGTTCATCAACAGGTGTCTCTTCTGTTTCTCCATAACTCGCCCTTGCGCTGGTGACACTGAGCGTGCATTTGGTGAGCAGTCAGGGCAGTCAAACGCTGCAGCAGGAGCAGGGCTAGGTCCCTGAAAGGCTCCAGAACTGTTCTGCAGAAGTCTGGTTTCTCCCAAACCCAGCCCACGCGCTCAGGGAGCAGCTAGCTAAAAGCTGCTGTGTCGCAGAGGACAGTCCTATCTCCGCTGCAAGTTCAGTCGTTTTTGTCTAAGTGGGAAAACACTCACTATGTTTTTAAGTACAGGTTTAAGAGGGAGAAGATGATTAGAAAGAGAAGTTAGTGCCAGCTGATGACAGGTAACCATGAAAAGCAGTGTATTTGGCTCGCATATTTAGGGGTGCGATTTTGCTGCACATGAATGGATGGTGGGATCTGGGTATATTTTTAAACGTCGAATATAATCTTAGAAGTGCCTAAGTGCATTACTCAATTCCAGAATGACTTGGTGTGAAAGCCAGGTGGCTGTGCATAATTTTCTTCATTAAAAAATATTATCTTTCCATAAATACTTCTAGCAGCTTCACAAAACTCACTCATTGAAGTCTCAGATAAGGAGGGATGTTCCTGAGTGTGCAAACCTCTGCCGTCAATTTGTTTGGCATGTAAAATTTTGTGTTTTCCCTGAAGTTGCGTGGATTTGTAGCTGCATAATAACTTCAGCTGCTTTCGAAGTGACCAAGGATAAACAACTACATCTTTCTCCATCCTGGGAATGCCCTCTTTTTACTAGTCCTTCCCATTTCTTTGGGTACTGTGGCAGCTGCGTGTGTAAATTTTGTGCATAAACCAGCAACTGGAGCCTTGTATTGTCAGGTGAGAAGGGCCCAGTTGTCTCTCCTGGATCACCATGTATTTGGTGCCGGGATTTTGTACCATCAAAACACCTTCTCTTGGGAAGTAAATAAAGTTGTTTGTCTTACTCGTCTACTGAAGTTGTGTGTAAGAAGTTTACAGTTTGGAACACCTCATTTTTCACTGAGTTGAGGAATATATGTGTGTCTGAAACAAATGGGCATTTGGAACTAGTGTGGAGGTTGACGAGAGAGAGGGAACTTTTAATAAACAGAGACCTATAATATGTATCTATTAAATTATTTTGTGATACTGGAGTTGCTCTTCCAAATCAGTATCTTGAAATTTATTGAAGAGGAAGATACAGTAACGTACTAGGATTCACTGTGCGTTAGGGAAATGTCTCTAACGTAGTATGCAAGGTTCAAAGCTGCGGGGAAAGTTTGTGTGCTTTGAAATTGGCTGTAAACTCCGCAGGCACACGCAGTGGGGAATCCCGCCGATGGCAATCTGACCGACTACCCGGCACGGGGCTCCCGTGAACAGGGACTTCACTGAGCAGAGTGAAAAACTTTTGAGTTGTAGGTCCACTGACACTGTGGATGCTGTGCAGATAAAACGGAGCTGCTTCGCATCGGCACTAAAAAGCTGAAAGCAGTGACTGCAGGAGTTTTGATATTGTCCTAAAGAGGTATAGTTTTATGCTCAATCTTTTAGAAATCTGCAGACAAACGGAAGTGTGTGAAGGGTGGAGGGGTGAGAGATGCTGAATATGTGACTGGTGAGGACAGCCTGAGGAAACTCAGTTTCTTTAAACTAAAGAGGGTTCCTGTGACTTTAGAATATATAAAACATTGTCATGAAGAGAATCTTCATGAATTATTATCTGGCTGTTGCAGAAAATAAGAGAAGTAAATAATTTTGACTCAGGAATTTTTTTTCAAACTACAGAGACTGTAGTTTGACCTGGCTACTTGAGGAAGCTGTGAAATCTGCTTCACTAATTAATTCACTACAGGTTAAACCCCAGTTTCTAGTAAAAGAAGATTATACGTGGTTTTTATCCTGCTTCAGAACAGAGGAAAAGAAGACAGCCACTTGAAGTCACAGGCAGCTCTCTTGATTCATCTCCATCTGCATGTTAAGATGAGGCAAAGGTATTTGCAGAGTTGCTGTAGGTTTAAACACACAGGGTATCATTTTCTTGTCCATCTGTGTGACAGCACCCGAAGATGACACCAGAGCTGCTCCAAAAAAGCAGGTCAGTGTTAAATCTAGTAGTGAATACAGGCCAAAATACCATTTTGCAGACAAGATAGGTGTAGTCTTATCAATTATATCCTACAAAAATAAACGTGTTTTTTATTGGTGAATGTCCAAAATAGGAGAAAATCAGAGGTTTTGGATTATTAAGACCCTGGAAAGTATAATGAAAAATACGTCCAGCTTCTTATCTGGATCAAGAAGGATGTAAATAGGACAGAGACATAGTAACGCCATGGTGTTACCCAGTGTTTGGGGACCAATGCACAGGACCTCATTTATAACCTAAAAGTGCTGATAATCTGGGACTGGAAGCGAGATCCCAGATGTAGCCTAGAAGTAGACTCCAGATGTCTTAAGACTTGATGTATTTCCCGCCTTGCTGAAGAAGCTAAAATCCTCCAAATTTTCCTAAAAATATTTGAATCCCAGAAGAGATTTTATCCAGCTGAGACACGACCCTTGCTAAGCCAGGAAAGGATCTGTGGTGTTGGTGCCCTATGGAGAAATGCTTTCTGGAGTGATTAAGAGGCCAGAAAAATAAAAGCTATGTGTTGAACTTGTTTACTGCTTTAAAATCTTCACACAGAAAAATCAATTTAAATCGTCCAGTACTTTAAAGACAAATACATTGACATGGAGAGAGGCTTTATTTTGGGACTTCTTGATAAAAAAACTCCAAAATCTCAAAAACAACCCCAAAAAAGACTTTTGTACTACAAATGTAAAATTAGTTAAGGGTATTGCAGTATCAATACCCTTGTAACAGCTGTGTTAAAAGAGAACCAGTTATTTGTGCACTTACGTGAGATTAATGCTGAAGTAAAGCACTGCTGGAAGGGAAAAGTAGCTCTGGCAAACTGCACAGGGAAAGCGGTTTATGGGAAAGGCGACTCACAGGCTTAATCTCAAGCACTCAAACATCCAACGTCGACACACTTGCATTTTCATAAAATAGTCATTCACTGCGTTAGTATTTTCTTTGTGCTTTTATTTTTCCTGATGGCCTGCTGTGACTAAAAGAGAGGCTAAAATCAGAAATTATGATGATGTATTTCCTCCCTCCCTCTTTCATAATGTTCAGGTTAATTCTTCTTCAGCACTTAGTCATATAAGATGAGCTGCTCTCCATGGGGGGTAATTTCAACAGAGCTGTGACAGGCATGAACCTGATCTACCGTATGTTGTCCTTGGGAGATCTTTTCAAAACCTGAAACTAAATTAAATAACAGGCAAAGTCTCTTTCAAAGAAAGGGCATCTAAGTTTTTATTTCATTTGGAATACCCCTTTCAAGCTCCCTTTCTCCTGCTAGGCTCGTTTTATATTTGATTAGTTCTAGGAGATGGATTTTGACTTTTTAAGTATGTATAATACAAAGAAAATAATGACATAGTTGGGATAACAGAAAAATATTTGCCCTTGAAAATGGTAATGCATTGTTAAAGGCAGGTTGCATCATATCTGAGTATAATAAAATAGAAATGGAAATGTGAATGATTGTGTTGGGAACGAATAGTCTCGGAGTGCAACAGAGGAAAACTGAAAAGGGGACCTTGGCAATTCTAGCAATGCAGCACAGCACAGCTGAAAATGGGTTTTGTAGTACGGACTCATGTTTCCACACCTGATGGTCTATTTTTTTTTTTTTTTAAAAAAAGCCCAACGCCCAAAACCCCAAAAACCTTGAAAGGAAATAAAAAAAACCAAAACAAACCACTTAAGATTAAAAAAGGTACCTAAATGAAATAGAACCAATGGTCTTCCAGTCAGTCCAGACCTCATACAAATCATTTGAGAAGCTCCGCACGGGTCCTACGGCATGTCGGTCCCTCGGGGGGGGGTGCGTTGGTGTGACTCTGCTGTTCATGCTGCTGAGGGGTTAAAAGCAAAGTTCTGCTGGGGTGAGAGAACAGGAGGTTATTTGCAGTGTGGATCACTTCTGATCTGCAGTGTGGTTTCCATGAGAGCTGTGTTGGCACAGCTGGGGAGAGCCGAGGGCTGGAAGTGGAGGCCATGCGTGGAAGTGGGGTGGGAGAAGATTTAGCATCTGTTTTCCCTGACAGCCGGTGTGTCGCCTGCAGTGGGTGCAGTTTAGGGGGCTCTGAAGCATACAGTTCAACAGTTTTTCCTCAACGTCTCTCTTCCCTGTGTAGTGGTATGCGGATATATTTATTCCCATTTTTTTGGTCCAGGGTAAGCTGTGTTGAGACTAGAAAATCTGATGAGGAGTCTTGAGGCCGTTGGGATCAGTTGCAGTTGTTTTGGTTTGTAGGTGGTTGGGCTATTTTGTTGTTTTTAATTCAGGTCATCCAAGTCAGCTCTCTGGGGAGTTTCTGGCAGGGTAAACCACGTCAACCATGCTCTGGGGTCCTTGCTGTTGTTCTAATGAGTGTTTATGAATGGCTTTCCTTGCTGTCTTTTGGACTGAGCGCTTTTCCAAACTGTTGCATGTCTACCTGGGAAGCAAAATTCACAATGTGAGTGAGTGAAGAAAGATACCGACAGAGGCTGCAGCGTATTTGCTGATGATATGCATTCTTTTGCTAAGCTTATTGTATTATTGTATTGGGTACCAGGACTACATTTTTCTTGCAAATGTGGTTTTTTTTTTTTAATCCATTCTGTTTTTCAGCTGTCCTTTATTTCTACTGACAGTAACTGAATTGACTTCTGTTCTAGCTGTGTTTAAAGACTAGAAAACCAAACCCTCGGAGCAAGAAATTACAAGCAGTGGAGACTGCTCCAGCTCTCAGTTCCCCATAGCCCACCACAGCTCAGTTCTTCATGCACTCGTTAAGGGTGGCTCTCAGAATACTGTTACTAATACCATGTCTGGAAGGAAAATGCAGGATTCCCTTCTTAATGAGTTTCAGTCAAAAGGAGGAAATCTGGTCTTGACTCTTTGTCTCTAATCTATGCACGTGGTTTCCTTACCTGTTCTTGCATTTTCTCTAGCCTCTGGCGTTCTGGTATCCATGTGCAAATGGAATTTGCCATGCACCTCTCTACTGCTGTATTGCTGCTCCTAGCAGAGGCATCTCTCGGGCTCATAAAAATACAGCCGTGGAGAGGTTCGTGTTGTGCCTCTGGCAAGCTTAGGGCTAGGACAAACGCAATGCATTTAAAGAAATGATTGCCTGTTGGTCATGCTGTAGGCTTTCACTCCAGGTTTTAAAGATGCCTTCCTTGTGGCTGAGGGCTTCATCCTTGCAAGCCAAAGCAGGATCTAGTTGTCAGGGTATGGAGCACAGCTACCTGTGCAATGTGCTCCCCACCTCTAACCTGCAAAGTATCTAAGAAACTCCATGTTCCTTTTCACTAAGTTTTGTGTGGGATTAGGGATTACTCATGATAAAAGGTGCTGTAGTCTAGTTGGGTCCCTTCCCTTTCTCTTCACAAGGAGCTCTGCAGTGCTCTTCGCGATTTCCGTGGTGGCCTTTCAGATGTTCAAATGTACTTCTCTTGTGGTGTGGTGTCCTGTGCTAGCTCACATCTTCTCTTCAAAATACAAAAGTGCCTCTTCTTTTTCATATATAACTTGCGATTTGTCATTCAACTGTTGAACATTCTTCATCAGCTTTCAGTGTTCTTTAAACTCCTGTTTGCACACCTGTCTGATGCTGAGAAGTTTCTGTTATTTGAACCTGTGGGTTTTTGCAGGCAAGCTGTCTGTCCTGATGACATAACTCTCATTGTCCTGCTCAAGCAGTGGCTGTTTTCTTGGTGAAGAGGCAAAGTCCACAGTTTCAGACAATGAATAATTGGTTCCTGAAGTGATCCACCAAGTTGTGTGCAGTTATGTGTTTGAGTACGATGTCTCAGAAACATCTTCTAAGGCTGATGTCTCAGAACTTCTGGAGGTAGTTGTGGGAGAACTGCAGGCATCTTTGTGGCAGTGGGCAGGTTATATATCATGAATGCTGAGTCAGTGTAGTAGGTCTGTGGTGGGATCTGCTCCTGGGAAGACCCAAAAAAATAATCTTTAGAGAATAGATTGGTTGGAAGGAGCTTGAGGCTGTTAGGAAATGAAGCTGGTAAGATGACTGGGAGGGACAGGACATTAAACCACATAGGAACTGAGTGGACGCTGATGCCAGAGAGAAGCCTAGACGCTGGAAGTAAGCATATGTGCACTGTGGGAAGGATCTCTGAAGAGACACACTGGAAAGTTAAAGGATGTGTTTAACACTGGGGATAGCAAAAGTGACAGGTAGTTGAATGTGGATTTAACTAGGGGTATTTAATTCAGAGCTTCAGAAATGATTCAGAAATTATATTGGCTCAATGTGGGCAAAGAACGCTACACATCAGTAAAAGATGGATTGTTAGATACCGTCTGTCTGTATCCAGGGCTCAACTGTAGCAGTCGTTCTACCACTCGATGACCCCTTCCCAGCCAAGAAGGGGGATCGGGAAAAGAAGAGACCTGTGGTTTGAAACGAGAACAGATTTAATGAAACAGCCAAATGAATATCAATACTGATGTCAATACAAAGTGTACCCAGCCCCGTGAATGTGCAGAGGTCACAATAAAAGGGAAAGCAGTCCTCCGGAGCAGAATGGTGAATGAACCCCTCCACAGTGATGCTTGAGAGGAGGAGAGGTAGCCCCTGTCCTTAGCAAACTTCCTCCTTTATAGTGAGGATGGTGTTTCTGCCCTGGAAGAGGGTGTGCCTGTGAGCCAGCGTGGGTCAGCTGCTCCGGCCGCCTCAGAACTGCTAGTGGCCTGCAGACGATGGCCTGTGATTCTACACCAGCGGAACCAGGACAGATACACAGACTGGGCTGAATGTGTTAAATATCAATAAACAAAACAATGCCCTTACTATGGCTTGTTGGCTCCACTTCTGTAAATTTTCCAACTCCTTTGGACTGCCTATTTTTGTGTAAGGATTTTCACTGGGATGTTGATCAGCACATCTATTTTATAGGATCGGTGTCACTGTTGTTGATGTACAAAACCCATCTTTAGCAGTGATAATGAGTCATAGTTGGGATTCTACAGTTATTGCAGGTACTTCTCCATGGGTTCAAATGACTTACTGCAAAAAACCCAGATATATTGCAAAAGATGCTGATGATGCTGGTGCTGGTTTAGATTATGGTGTGATCAAAGTGATAAAACTGACAAACTGCAGAGAAAATGCAGACAGATTATCCCTTCCTTTCTCCCCAGCATACGTTCAGAAAACTTATGCAAGTGTTGGTAATAGAGAAAAGAATCTGTACAAAGTCCATCTAGATTTTTTTAATATAAGGTTAATTTTTGCCCCTTATGGATTAATTTATGCTTGAAGATTCTGGGAAATCAACCACATGCAAAATGACTGAAATGTATTTTCTAGATCTGTGCTTTCTCAAAGGGGCACAAGGGAACTATTCTGCAGAAAACTAATTCCTAAGTGACTGTTTTTGGAAAGCTCTTCAAAAATAAGTTGTTTCGCAGAAAATGTTGTTTCCATTTTCATGATTCTCCCACCCAGTCCCACTCCTCAGTTAATTAAACATTTATTAAAGGTTTAGCAAAACAAAACGGTTTGACTATTTGGGAACTGTTTCTGAAAACTATAAAGAGGAGCTCTGAGGGGGAGCTTGGCACAAGCGAGGAAGCTGTAATTTGTGCAACTGGACCCAGGTGACTTCAGCCAGCTTGTGCCTGGGAAGCTTTTAGCTTATGTGTTAGAGGTAGAGAAAGGCGGAGAGAGAGAGAAAGCTGAATGCAAAGGGACGAAGAGGAATAAACTGGCAGTGAAGCATGCTGGGTGTTCCAAGAGGGAATGGTTAACCCAGTATCACTAGAACCTTCCAGATACTGGTATCCACACAGCTGAAGAACACTGACTGCCCATTACAGCGGCCGTGGCTTTCGTTTGTCTGAAGCACAGATTTGCCTCCAGGTTTGCCTCCCACCTAACAGGGTGCACTCGCTCGGTGCTTTGCCGTCAGGCGTGGGAGAAAGCTCTTGCCCTGGACGGCTTTAGGTTTAGGTAAGTGTGCTCTCTGGTTCACTTAGGCGATGGTTTTGCCAGTTTCTTATAGTAAAAAATTATCTTTCATATAGAGGAGAATTAATTAAAAACACTTTCCACTATACCAGAGGGACTGTGGGAGGAAGACAGGAACAAAGGAGGACTTTGAAGTAGACACTTAATTGTACTGGGGGCCTTTTGAATGCAGGGCTGTAAGTGGAAAAGAGAAAAATGTTTCCCTCTTGTTTTTTCAATAATGAAGGAATACAATGCCTCCTTTGTTCAGCAAACCTGCTCGTATGGGGATGTTAAAGGCACTGTTGGAGTCTTGCCCGAGTAGGAACAGCAGGATGAGAGCCCCATGGAGTAGCACTGATGTGCAGCCGAAAGAGATAATGGAAGAGTGGAAAGTAGCATCATTTAAAGAACACATCATGAAGCAGTCTCGGGAAGTGTTTCTACAGACAAAGATAAATTACCAGTATGCAGTCATCCCGTCAGCTAAGAGGAAAAATAAATTTTACTTCTGAGAACTAATAGAACTGCCTTTGTAGGAACGGTGCAATGCAGAGAGTGGAGTAGTCCTGATGGACTTCCCCCAAACCAGAACCTCACTGCGAAGTTGTAACAGCAGCCAGGAAGGTGGTTTTGATTCTCGGTTTCTGTTTTGCCATTGTTTCTCTTTACTGCACAAAGCAATTGTAATTCAGACCTGCCGTAAGTTTTCACAAAGAGCTGATCTTTGTTGGCCTTGTTTTTGAACAACTAATTAATGGTCTTTTGGGGCTTGCACCACAAAGAGTATTTTAACTGTTCATTATGGTGTGATTTCAGCTCTGCCCTCAGCTGAACATCTTTGGGTTCCTGAGTCAGTACACCTCAGAAGGGCTGAAAAACAAGCTAGGTTTTTGCTAGTACAGAGTTGCAGGTCTCGCCTCCCTGTTTTTTCTTGGTTTTGCTCTGTCATTTCTCTGCTTTGGCAGGCACTGCTCTTCCTGCTACACTCTACTTCTTTTACTGCCACTGCACCATCATTCTTTAGTAAGTGTGATGGAGAGGGCTTTTCAGAGAAACGAAGCAACCTCAATGTTTACTTGAATTTCTACTAGGTCTTCACTTGAATTTCTCTATTATACTAACAAACAGAAATTGGAAAGTAGCGGCACTGTGAAATGGCCTCAGGTTCACCCTTGATCCTCCAATGCTTTCCAAGATACTATCTCATTATCTAAAACTCAACTGTGTCATTACTTGTATCTCATTTTTGTAATTACAAACTATATATTTGTCTAATCTATGAAAGCAAAAAACATTAACATTATAGATCCATGGCTCATGCAGCCTCGACAGGAAATGTTAATGAGAAAACCTTCCTTTCTCTCTCTCTCTCTTTTTTTTTTTTTTATCCTCCCCCGCCCAAATAAATGGAGACCGAGCCTGAAAATCTAAATGGTGAGTCGTCCCCCTCAGGTCATCTTCTTGTTTTGCAATTGAGATAACTATGTCTATATTAACAGACATCCTGAATTTGTTTTCTCTGTTCTTAAATCACGTCATTTTTCATCTTGGTTCCACAAAAAACCATAAATGCAAATTTCAGAGAGAAGATTAGTCTAACTAAATAAGTGATAGTCTTAACAAGCATCTGTCATGACAGAAAAACTTTGCACTGTGGAGAAAGCAAAGCTGAAGTTCAGAGTTTCTCTTCTTTTCTCACAATCTCTATGTATTTCTAGTCCATATTGTTAGCTGAGTGGTCACCAAAAGTTGACTGTCGTGGCTGAGTTGAGAGCAATGCATTTAGAACTGTGCTTTTCCAGCTCAACGTCTTGAGCTCATTGACTTGGTCTTTCTCAGCTGCGGTTTTCTTTCACATCCGTGTTAAACATTACAAAATTACTGTAAGCGTCCTCGTGAAATCAGAGCCAAATTCCAGCGACACTGGAGTCTTATGTGTGGCAGATGGTTTTCCTTACCCCCAGATCGTTTTCTCCATGCTTCTGGTACCCTCCTAAATCACGTTTTCCCAGTCTTTCTTTTTATGCTGTGTGCTCCCTTCCCCTCCTCCACCCCCATCTACCTGTTGATCTTGAGTTCTCTGTGCTACTCTTTTCAGTTGAATTTAGTTCTCACTGCTGCTTAAGTTTCCCTGTCTGCGAAACACTCTCAGGTCCATCCGGACTTCCGTGCGTGAGTGAGATTTACTCTGCAAGAGGTTATAGTTCTTGTGTCCTGGTTTGAGCTAGAACAGAACTAATTCTGTTCAGTGATTTCACTTTTCAGCTTAGTCCTGTCTAAGTGACGGCACTTTCTGAAGCTAACGGCGTATTTTTGCAGACTGCGTCTGCTTCAAGAAGTGACAACGCTTGATGTTTACAGTCACTACCAGGGACTGGGATGCAGAAAGGCTCTTGCTGACACCTGCCCCTGTGCAGACCAAGGTCACTGCTAAATCCTGTGTGCCACGGTGCGGGTGCAGTAAGGGAGAGTTCGCCCCTGCAGGGAGGATCAGACAGGACTGGTGACCCCAAACTGACCAACAAGGTGTTCCGCAGAAGTCATATTTGGTGTAAAGCTGAGGGATCCAGTCTGGGACTTCCCCAGTGCCTGCCCACAGCATCAGTGGTGACAGTGACATGATTGCCACTGGGGATTGGGTTTGGTGTGGGTGTTTATATATTTGTATATATTTCATTTTATTATTATTATTTCCATTAAAGCAGTTTTAGTTTTCTTTTCCAATCCATAAGTCTCTGTCCCCTATTCCCTTTCTCTTCCACTTTGGAAGGGGAGAGGAGCTAATAGGGAGCATCTGTCATTTGTCTAGTGGCCGTCCCAGCCCTAACCTGTGACATCTTGTTTAAGATCACTTTCTCCTCCTTGTCTCAGAAAGCACATGATGGGGCATTTTTCTTTTATTCACATTTTTTCCTTATTCCTGTGGCTACTAAAAAGTCAGTCATCTGAAGTCTTGTATTTCAGACAAGTAAATATTTGGAATGGGGCAGCTCTGCGAAAGGTTTGCTTCCAGTTCAGGACACAGTACTAAATTGTAACGCAACACTTCTTTTGCAATGGTGTAAAACATTTAAGCAAACATGCTGAATGCTTTTCAATTACCACTAAGTATCTCTACTGCTAAGTAGCATAGTAATTAAAATTCCTACTCCTCCTCAAATTCATGCTGGCTGTAAAGAGTACTATTTAGATAACTTGTTATACAAATGCAACATTGACTTTCAAGAGTTAGGAGATTTGATTTTTTTCTGGAAGTGATGATGTATTTCATTTTTGCTTGGTGAAATGATGACTGCCATTTACTGGATTTGTTGCTTTTATGATCTGTAGATGCACAGTGTATGCCTGCCAGCATGCATATATTATTTTATTCCTTTATACAATTAGAGTAAGAAAAAGATTTAATATTTTGATGTCGTCCACACCACAAAAACTTGCATCTGTGGGAAAATGGCTATAGCCACCTTTTGGAAACAAGGAACTTCAGTTCAGCAGCAATTGCGTATGACCATCGCGCAGTGCTGCTGCACATGAGGTTGGCTTCCTTTTTTCTCTTTGGAATTCCCAACTGAGTTTTTGCATCCATCCACATGCACTGGATGGACTTGAGTTGGAAATCCTGTCTACAACCCTAGATATCAAGGAGAGGAATGCAGGCACACATGGTATAGCAGCAGAAACAGAGGTTTGAAAACTTTACCTAAGGAATTGGTTTGGGGACATAGTGCGCCATTGGTCATATCATGTCCTGAAGTGCAGCTTGAACAGTTGTCAAGTGGTTTCCCAAGGCGTTGTGAAAATGTCTTGCAGGTTTTTAGGTGTTTCTACTTCGAGGATTGTCAAAATTAGTTACTTATTTCCCTTCCAATAGATCTTTTCCTCTGGCTGACTGAATTCTGTCTTTCACTGACATCATAATTAGCAGTGCTGAAGTCACTGGTTTAACCTCGAGGTAATGTTTTGTCTATTTTCACAGCTTACCTTCCTATAGTATTCTGCAGTGTGCTTTGCATATGGAGAAAACGTAAATATTATTCCAAGGGTGTTCAAATGAAATGACAAACATTTCAGCTTTTCTGTTTGCCTGAAGCAGCCAGATTTTCTACATCCATATAATTGAATTGAAGTTTGTATTTTTCGAAAACTGCAACACTATTCAAATAATATATTAAATTGTTCCAAATGCACAGTGTTGCTTTGCATCAGCTGTCTGTTCTGGGAACAGATCAATATTGGTGTCTAATTAGAGCTTACATTGTGAAAATTGTGTCTAGACTTTATGGAAGATGTTATGATTTCTACACAGATGGAGAAAAGCCTTAGAGGATGTTCATGCTGTTCCATAGGGCCTGAAAAAAGAAAACACTATTTCACCTTATTGAGTTACTGAGGTTAAATCAAAAAGTACAAAATGTACATATTTTGTAATCTGCAGACCTCTGCTGGGCCATGGGATCTTTCTAAAGGGTCAGGCTGCGCCAGCCCTCCTGAGGTGTCTTTGACAAAACTCGCCCCAAGGCCAGAAACCAGGCAGGGTCCTGTGCCTTCAGCTGTATCTGCTCTGTCTTTGGGACCCTCCAGTTTCAGTGAAGAGCAGGAGCAGGCTTCCCACGGAGCCCAGCTTACAGCTTGTTTGATGATGGTTCCCCTGTTACAGATCTCTATACCAGTGCTGGTGCCATCTAGAGCATTAAAAACCTGATTTGCCAGTCCCAGCGTAAGTCAGGAGCTGTGATTGGAGCTGGAAGCCCATAGCATGGAGCTGATTTGCTCCATTTGTGCCGTCCCCCAGTGAGTCCCTTCACCCAAGGGAGCAGGCAGTGCCTCACCTCACATGAAGCTTTGCTCAGAGGAGGCCTGAAGCTGGGAGGACCACACAGGTCCCTCCCTGCGGGTATTCAACCGAAGCAAGACATGTTGGAGCCTGTCCGTGGCCCTGGGAAAAGCATAGCATGTAGTGCATGTATGTGAGCTTTCCTTTGCTGGGCTCATTCGCTTTCATATCATCTGTCTCCTGTCTTTTTAGAAAGAAATCTGCTAAAATAACTGTATTTTGATGAACGCTTTTTTAATATAGATCTATAGGGAACGAGGTCTTTTTATGAAAATCCTTTTGTATATTTGAATTCAAATGAAATTCATGTTTAAATAAATCTCTTCAGCTAAAATGTAAATTCAGATGCTAAACTGAACCAATCTGCTGCATGTGCTTTACCATCTAATTGTCTTGACAGCCATTGTTAACATCTATATAAACTGTACAGGCTAATGGTAATGACGATGATGGAATTAGCTCATTACGATCTTACTTTTGCTATATAATTTTAATCTCTGTAGGAAGGAGAGCCACTCTGTCTTTTGCATTACTCAGTGATTCGGCTTTGCTATTATTAGTTATTTGTATGCATTTGTTTCTCTAGAGAGCACAGAAAAGCACTCTGGTTTCCTTGCAGGGTGTCTAGAAAGCTGTCTGTTGGGCCTGGCGTCTAAATTAGTCCATCGTTTAATGGTGATATTTTAGCATGTTTAACTGACCTTTCTTTGAAATGCATTTGGTGCTGTGTCTCTTTGACAGTAATTTGCAGAGTAATTGTGAACAACTTGATCATGCATCTCATCTGCTCCGTACAAATATTTTAGAAGTCATGTCATGGGTTTGTGCAGAGAAGTTAGTGAGTTGGCATCTAGCTGCTGCCTAGTCAGTAGAGCAAGAAATCAGGTTACAGTGCGTGTCCTGGAGGAATGGAGCAACAAATTTTACATCCTTCGAGGTCCCAAGTTTTTTTGAATTTCACTGTTCTCTTTGCTCTTTTACAAGATATGTAAGTTTGGTGGTTAATACATTTATATATTTTTCTATACTGACATACATGGTTTTTCTTTCTTCTGCTTCTTGTATCAGTAATACATAAAAGCAAATATAGGTAATTTCAATCTTTCATATTTTGAGTATGAACTGCTCAAAACCTCCAGAACAATATTTATGAAAATTTTGAAAGAGAGAAGTAATCGTGATTGTTAACTAATGTGCAAGAAAGAAACATCAATTTTAAATGGTTATATGAAATATATATATCCTGGAGAACATAGTTCCGTCATATAAAATGATTTATTGAGCTGCTTTTAACCTCCTATTTAGCATTTTCAGATGAGCAATAACAGCATACAGTTTTTAAAAAAAACTCCGTTAAAATCTGATCTGTCTTTAGCTTTTAGTTCAACATGAGGAGCAGGTCATGTGACTGGCTGAAGCTTGAAATATCTATTTTATAATTATAGCTTTTACATTATGGGAAAAATGAGAAAGTCCCCTTAATTTTAAACTTTATTTTTATGTATAGGGAACAAAAAAGCACAGAATTACAGCAATGTATTGCTTATAGCATGATACGGTATTGTCATGGAGGGACTTAAAAGAGGAAAAAAAAACATTTAAAAACTCCACTGGCCATTTTGAATGATGTGAAAGAGATTTTCATGATGTAAATTTTTGCATACTGTACTGACTGGTTTCGATTTGCGCTTTCAAGGGTGCATTGGCCATGCTTATTCCCTTCATCTTCGCCTTTGCTGAGGACCTTCCAAGGGACCAGCAGCCCTGCGGTCAGGAGCGGCAGCGAGCCTGCTCCTGGTGTCTTGTGTTGGTGCCTCCAGCTGGTTCCCTCCTGTGAGGCTGCTCCCCCTTTCACATGCGCTAGCACAAGCCTACGGATCTGAGACAAAATGTTACCATTACATAAGGAATGTGACTTGTACAGTGCACAAGTGGTGTGTGGGTGAAGGCACATCTTGGGGAGAGCATAGCGATGGGTTTTGTAAAAATAGGCATTGCGGTACGTGCCAAAATGAGTAAGTTGTATTGTCGACTGAACAACTGAACCTATTCCTCCTTCTCCTGCCCACTTTCCTCCCCCAGCTTCTAATAACTGTAATCGAATACAATAAATGACACAAGCTGAAAGGAAGTAGAAACTGGCTTAATTCCTGTCACTGTCAAATATTCCATCGTTTCACCTGCTGCGAATTGCATTGAAAATAGGCCACTTCTTCAAGTTCATAAAATGTTTTAACGGGCAAACGGAAAACATTGTTCGCTTCTGTGTGTGCATAGGTGTATATATAGATACAGACGTACAAATAAAAATCTACATGAAGGACTGTGCTTCACCGGCTTATTTAAGGATCATTCAATTGCTTTTAAAAATATGTTAAATAGCAAAAGGGTGGAAGTTGCAAACAGAATGGTTAACTGTGGTGGGTTAGTGCCAAAATTTGAAGTTGATCAGTCATTTTATATCAGCTGTAATTATGGAACATTACCGCGAATAACTCGTGTACACTGGGATATATCAACAGGTAATGTTTCAGATGCATCTGACATTTAGATAATAAGCTCCTATTGAAATAATACAAAAGGTAATTTTAAACCTAATGTCTTTGTCAGAGTTATAGTTTTATGGTCAAACATTAGTTAGTTTTGTAGCATAAAGCTGCAGCCATGGTGCAGTTTAATTTTGCAGTGTTGGAAAGACAGCTCTATGCATCAGAGGTGAAGTTTGAAAATGTTTCCCATGGTGCACTGATGTGGTCAGCCACCAAGCCAAGTGCTTCCAGGGCTTTCAGGTAATGATAGCTATCTTTGAAGCTTTGCACCAGTTGGCAAAATGCCTTTGAAAACCCAGTCAGTAGGGACCTCCATCCTGCACAAATCCTGAAACCATTGGTCTGTGATTCAGCTTTGGAATTTGTGACATTTATTTTCTTTGTACATTTGACTTAAAGCCAAAGGAGAGCTGAAACTTCGCAAACCAGCTGCCATATTACCAGCCAGCTTTGGCTCAGCCTTGGAGTTTGTATATAGAAAGAGTCTTCTGTGTGCCAGGAGTTGTCAGTATGAGTGTGGGTTGACTCCGAGAAGTTCACAGTGCTAGGAAGGGGGCAAGGAGCTTTTATTGCTCCTTAAAAAAGGGTGGTTTGCTGGGATGGGTAACACCATCGCATTGATGGACCTGTTTCTCCTCGAGTCCTGGGCAGCCCAGGAGAAACCTCTTACTGGATGTGTATGAAGAACGGTTTTGTATTGCTTGGCAGCTGCCAATGAATCCTTAAGGCGGCTGAGCAATGCCTGCCTCAATTTATGCCTCTGCTTTGCTCTGCTCAGTGTTTCAGAGAAAGGCCAGCAGTCCTGGTGAAAACAAGGGAGTAGACAGGTCTTAGATTTCAGCTTGTGAAATGTCCCCACCCAAGGAACAACTCTGGGGCACGTGTTAAAGGGATGTGTAACGTGCCCACTTTGTGAGAAGACTGTACCGTTTGGGGGTGTGCCTTGCTGCGCTGCTGTGCCTCTTGTGCTGTATGGCCTGTTGACCTGCTGGGTCATTGCTAGGATTGGTGAGTTCTGTTTCTCTAGCAATTAGGAAATCGTCTATTTACCTATTAGAAGTGCAATAGTGAAAGTGTTCTTTTTTTCTGAGACATGGTGCTTAATAGACCTATATGTGATTACATAAATCACCAATTATTTAAAATGATGACTGTGATTTGGTGAGCTCGACTGTTGAACGTCTTGGGGGAGTGAGGGTTTGTTTGGCATAAATAAGCTCAATTCTGATGCTTTGCTGTTCATGCCTGTGATGCATTCGCCTGGTCTCTATTTGCAAAATCAGAGTCGGTGAGATCCAGGCACTCTGCTTTTGACTTTATGAGATATTAGCCTGGGAGAGATAAAAGGCTGCATGAAAATAACCGGAGGAGTTAGTTAACCTGTTGGCTGCAGATTGATTCTGACAGCCTGGCCAGAGGCTAGCATGTACCTAAAGGTATCAGAGAAAATATATCCATCACCAGCCCAGACTTGCCAGTAGAGGAGAGAACTCATGTGTGGCATAACTCATACGTGATTTCTCCTTATTGTAAATATTGTGGTCATAGTGGGGATTTTTTTGGTTGTTTTTTTTTCTTAACTCCTCTCAATGTTGTCTTGGTCAGAAGCATACGACTGACTCATTCCTGCATCTGGGTATTGACGTCATTGTGATGCACTTTTCATTTCTAGCATGAATGTTCCAGTCTCTCCAGTTGGGAATTTGAAATGAATACATGATGCCATTTATTATTGATGAGAAGTAAATGAACTAGAAAAATTACATTCATGGGCTTTCCAACTCATTCTCCATTGCATTGAACATATTGGACATCAGAGCTTGTCAGCACAGTCATCTGAAAATGTCTCCTTCAGTGTTTCACTGTTAAGAGCCTGAATTATTCATCAGAGATTTTACTATGTTAACATATTCTTATGATCACATTGAATTTAATTTCGGTGTGTGAAAAAGCAAGTTCGCTGTTTCTGTTTGCATAAAAGCCCAGCTAAATGTATTACTGCTTTACCAGCCAGCCTTCGAAACTCATCATAGCAAGCCAGGGCAGAAGGAAGCACAAAGTCAGATCACGTAAAATTAAAGCGTTTATAATAGCTGAGGTGATCTTGAGTTGCCAGCAAAGAAGTTTCTAGTTCTTAGATGAGTGGCGTGAAATAACGGATGTCTGGATTTAGGAGGTTTTATTTTGGAGTGTTTCATTCGGTGGGGTGGAGAGTTTGCAGCAGAATGCCCTCCGTGCTCAGGTCCACGCAGCCAATGCATGTGGCGGTGCTGTGGCACAGGGAGTCAGAAATGACCTGGGCAAGTTGAGATGCTTCGGAGCACAGCAGAAAGCAATGAAAGCCTGGATTTCTGATTCAGTTATTGCTTGGTTAAAGGGTGAGAGGTTTGTTTTCTAGTCTCTCTCTCTTTCTTTCCCCCTCCCCTTTGTAGAGGAAATAAATATATCCTAGAGAGTCTCTCTGAGCTGATGTTCAGGGGCTACTTTGTGACTGGCACTGTGACAAGGGACATAGCAAAAGCAAATAGATTTTGGGGGGGGAGTAATTGCGTTCTGTTGTGTCAGTGGGCAAAAATGCACTGATGACTTTTTCTGAAACGTGATCAAAAGTACAGTATCTACTTACAAGCTTGAAAATAAGATTTCGGGGTTAACATTTGCACGTGTACATAACTGTGGATGATGTAATGGATTTAGTTCGTAGTGTTGTTTAAGCTACAAAGTGGAGGTTACTATGCTGGAGCGAAGCTCTGAGCCAGAACCCATGTAATTCATCGAAGTGCTTATTTGGGGCGAGAACATGACTGTGTTTCTGTGTGCTCAAAACGTTTGTTTTCATGTAGCTGTAAAGCATCATGATGGTGATTTCCGCATCACCTCAGAATTTACATCTGACAAGAAGGAAACTTGCAGTCCTGCGGAGGTCACTATCTGCAGGTTGCATAGAGGACAGGAAGAGTATTTCTGATTGTTGATGCGCTCTTGCGTTCAGGGAGAGGACTACCGCTGTGGACAAAGCTAAAAGTGTAGATATCGCATGAACAGAGTCTGGGAAATGCATTTTGAGTCCCAAGTGCCTCTCAAACTACTCAGCATTACTGTTTATGCAAAAAAGCATCACTTAAAATTATTGGCATAATTTAAATGTGGGTCAAGTATGAATTTATCTCCGATACTAAATTGAATGGGAAGCATAAAACAGACCAAATAGCAGGATTGTGGGTTGTGGTTTTTCAATTAGGGTATTTGGGTTTTGGAAATTCTTTCGTTCCTCTGGCTGTTTTCTTTCTTTCTATTAGGTTTTGGTTTGAATCAGAGTGAACGATATTGTTAAAAAATCTTCCTGATTTGGAATTGCTCAGAAAAGTTTATTTAGGAAACGCCCGTCCAATAGGCCTCCTTGAACAGGATGTGTCCAGTGACTCTGCCACCCACACAAAGTCCGTTTAGACAATGTCATCAGAGGGACAAGGGGATGTGGTGAGTGCAAATTGTCTGACATCATAAAGAGTGTCTCTTGTATGTCTGTCTTTTCCCCATCAATACTCAAGGCCTCGGCAGCTGGTAGTATGAATCCCACTCACAGACCTGAGGGTCTGGTTAAAGTCTGGGCGTTCTAGTTCGCGGCTGGAGCAGGGTTCCCTTAGCTGCTGGCTGCCCAGAAGCTGTGGGCAGAGGATGCCCATCTTTCCTTGTCTGGCAGCAGTGGGCGAGCCCTGCTGGAGCTGTCAGCAGGACCCCCGAGAAGCTGAGCAAAACGGAACTGTCCGGTGGTCTCCAGCACAAAGTCCTATTAGCAGAGTGGTGCCTTTTTGCGCTCACTTTTACTAGACCAAGCAAATTTGCAGCATGGTAATTATAATCTATCGGTTCTGAAAACTCTTTACCACTCTCTTGCCACTTAGCAAGCACAGACTTTTGATATGCGTATTGAAATACACAGAAAGAAGCACTAGAGCTGTTTGCATGTCTAAACCACTGCAATTCAGTTGGGAATATTACAGGTAAATCTTCTTAAAAATTTGCTGCCTAGGGATACGCATGTATTTTTTAGCAAGAACATTTATGTAAAACCAACTTAATTTCAAATATTTTTTAATATGAAATTTAGCATATATATTTGATTATTGTTGGAAAAGGGTGCTTTATTGTGCTGCCTGCTAATGATTGCATTGGTACTGCATCCCATTGGGAACAAAACCATGACAGAAATACACGCCTAAAAGTTTGATTGCTGAGTATTTCCACCTAAAGTTTGCAAATGTAGACCTATCAAATGTTTTGCAAATACATTCATAAATAATACTGAATTTGATGCCTTTTTGCAATACTTCTATTTTGCAAGCAGAAAAAAGTTAACGTCAGTAACAAAATATTTATTGCTAATTACTGCTTAAATCTATGTGACCTTAGACTTTCTCTGGTGTTCAGCTTTCAACAATTTTCTTTTAAAAATCCCTCAATATGTCTTAAGTTACAGAACATTTTCATGTTGTTTTGAGAGCAGTACACAGACCATGATTATATGTGGTGACAAGAGGTGGAGAAAAGGCTACAGTAAATTTCATAAGACTGTTTTCTGAGGAAAGAAGGCAATAGGCAGTGCTGAAGCCTTTATGTCAAGTGGGAACATCAAAGCTTCAAGTCGTGTGGTGTGACTTCTGCCAAAGTATGACGATTCTCAAAACAAAGCAAACTCCCACCACATGCACTTTGGATGTGAATATCGCCTCCGTGATATATACCGACTTGTGAAGCTCTCCAAAAACACCCTCTTCTCATTTCAATCAATACTTTTTGACTTTTTATTTTCATATTTGGAAATTGTTAGTTTATCCCTGTTCACACGTGACCTCTCGTTTGCTCACAGACTTTCACAGTTTGACCTGCTTTGTCGCTCCAGTCTTTAGGATAGTGCATTTTCAAAGTGCGGTGTAAAGGCAATTGGTCAGGTTTGACTTGTGCATGAAGAGTTGCTTCTTGTCTCAAGAATTTCACATATTCTTGGAAAAGAGGGAGCACCAGCAATATCTCCCTCTAAAACTTTGCCTGTTCGCAAGGCGAAGAACTGAAGGCACCAATACTCACTTCCCTCCTGAGGGCTGGAATTCAGCTCCTAGAACAACCTACACACGAGGGGACTCAGGGGGTGCAAAACCCAAACAGATCAAATCCACATTCAAAATCAACAAATGAGCAAAACAACCCCTCCTCTTAACCTCAGAAAGCACTGCCTTCCAGGAGCCTCAGCTTCTGCACTTGGCTTTGTACGAGAACAACCAAGTCTTGCGATAGTTTTTTCAAATGGTGATTTAAACTGCAATTTTAATATATAACTAGTGGAAAATATGTTCTAGGAATATAGTGTTATGGTGAAATATGTTTGAGGACTGCAGTTTGCATAACGGCTATTTAAAGTAGCCACGTAAATTATTGGAGCTGAGATTGTACTGGAAGAGTTCCACAGTTTCATTATCACTTCTGTGGGCAGACCTCTGATCCAGATAACCAAATGAATCCTGTTTTGGAAGAAGATATTCTAAATATTCTAATTTCTTATTTTGTGGATTTGAGGGACATAAAAGGGGAATAATTTCCTTACCAATCAAGGGATGATACTTATTTCTCCAGCATTCCAGGGCTTGCTTTCCTTGAAGCTTGGAACAGCATTGTGTGTGGTTTTCACCTTTACAAAATGCTGACTTTCTAAAAAACCCGAAAGATTTCTGATCTCATGTATTCTGACAGTTTTTCTCTTAGGGTTATTTTTGTCCAAACTGTGATTTTTCAGCCCATTCTCTAACTGTGCGCCAGACCTCTTCTGCAAATCCATAGTGCAGGTTTAGCAGTTCTGAACAAAGGGTGTATTTGCAGGCTCTGCATTGTGGTTGTTCTTCACAGTTAATCACGATGTCAGAAAAGCTGCATTCCATCTCCAAAATGCTAAATTGTTGGGATTCATATAGAGGTTTTAAAGCCATTCAAAGTAGCTGTGAATCAAAGCCGCAGCCTCTGAGTTTCCCTCTCAAATGTGGCTTTGGAAAGCACCTGCTCACAGCCCTGGCCTTGCAGGCTCCAGAAAGTGCAGCAAAGTACTGAGACTTGAAAATTGTCCTATGCATCTTGGCTCTGCCTCGTAGCAGCAACACACCGATCATGTGATGCAGGTGGTTCTTCATTTACTGTGTCTGCATCTACATCCTGGCTCCCTCTTTTCTATGACTGTCTGAAGGGCTCTGAATGCTCCAGGAAAAGCGAGCAGAGAGGTGGCAGCGAGAGCTGCTGGAGGGCTGCTCTGTAAAACACACCTCTGCAGCGTGGGTTAAATACGAGATCAGCTCTTGGACCTCACACAGCTATGTTATTGCGTTTCAGAGAACCACTGAAACTTCTGCAAGTAGTTGTAATTGTTCGTTAAGGTTGTACAGGTTTTTTGCGGTTTTTCTCCTCAGTCCTTCATATACTGGTAATAGCAGGATCCAGGCAGCTGCTGACATCTGCGGCATTTCGGCAGATTTCCTGGACAGAGGTTGAAAAAGCTTGAACTCCACTCTGCGTCCCTCCTTCCCTTGGTAGCAAAAGGACAAGTCAACCTCTTGTAGCTGTAAATGTTTTAGTGCAAGATTGTTGGGGAACTTGCCTGAAGCTCCAAGCCTTGAGAAACCTTCACTGGGCAAACGCATCACGTGGGAAAGGAAACGGCTCAGACTGCAGACAAGGTCAACTGCAAGTCTAATCCTGGTTCGACTGAAGACAAAGTTTTCATAACAGGGTTGGTTTTTCCCCAGTAAAAGATCTGATTGCTAACCTTTCTAACACGCTTTAGAAATACCTGTTGCATTTATGTCATCTGGTGATTTTGGGAAGAAATATTCTTAAGAGCTTTTTTCTTTTTTGTTATTAATGAACTTTTTTATTAAAACTCTTCTGCAGAAAGATGCTTTCTGCTGCTTTTTATTTTGAGGGAAGAGGAAGAGAATACTCATTGCATATTGTATTGAGATATTTTAATAGTAGGGGTGGGATCTTTGGAAGGATCTTGGGAAATACGGCCTGTAGCTCAGGGCAGGTTGGAGAGGAGAGGAGAGGGAGCTGCAAGGCCATTTGATTTTGCTATAGGCTTTAATATCCCCCTGGTCTTTTATTAGATGCTTGGAGCCACACTTTGCTCAGCTAATAGTACACAAGGCGATCGTTAGTCAAAGTAACTAACGTGACCACAGCAGGAAACACAAGGCATTGAATGCAGAGAGGGTTTGCATTGATTCTAGGGGATTTTGGACGGATGGGTGTCATTGCTGCAATGTAAATCGATACGGTTCCACATTCACGATAGTTTTACAGTTCACCATGCATCACCTGAGCTGTGGCACTGGTATATGAGGTCTTAGTCCCTGGTAAACACTGCTGATTTTGAAATGAAACTTTACCTCTCGTTTCTCTTTACTGCGGGCCAAAGTCATGTGTTCACACAGCTACAGTTCCTCAGTCTCTGTTAGAATTTGGGGTGTTCAGCTGCTATAGCGTCAGTGCATGTGTGAAGGGTTCCCACGAGGAGTCTGTATAGCCAAGACTAGGAAAGGGAGGTTATAAACTTGCCATTTTCACCAGATCATCACCACACTTACAGAAAAATATTAGTGAATAATCTAATGAGCGGGTTGTACGTTTAACATTTTGTACGTGGTGTATAAATTTTATCTGTTGTCTTTAGAAGGCTGCACCAGAAACAAGCAATTCGAAGCAGAGAATGTGCTAGTTTCGCAAGCAATATACACACGTGCAGGAAGGCAGGCAGGCAGGTACTGCAGAGGACCAGGAGAGCCACTGCAGTGCCAGCCATGAGGGGGAGGAAGCCCTGTCGAGACAAAAAGAGATGTTCTACACTTGATCTAGGAGTATTGGTACCTTAACAAAGAAATCCTGTTCTACCTCAATAGCAGTAGCTCTCACTTGGCCACAGAGAGCCAAGGCCGCGAGCTGGTTTGCCTTAGAGGATTCTTTTTGCGTGTTCTGTGTCATTAACTTCTCATTTTTTGTCTTTATAACTTCAGGAAAAAGTGTTTGAAATGATGTAATTTTTTTGCCTGGTGATGGAGGTGGTGGGAAATTGCAGCTGCTGGCCACTCATCACTAAAGGATCTGGTATTTCTTAAACTTGGGATACTAGGACTTCTTAAGGCTCCAGCTGCCGAGCCCCAGGGTAGGAAGTGAGTAGTGCAGTCCGCTGATACGGGCTGGCGTGAGATGGCTTCGCTGTGAGGAGAGGAAGGCAGTGAATGCTGGTGATGGGTAAGCTCTGCTTTGCTACATGATAAGACAAACTTAATCTCAAGTGAGTTTATGGCATAGTTGGATTTAAACCCAGAATCAGCAAAATCCAAGCACTTGAAGTAATAAACTCATAAAGTAATTTAGGTCAGACAGATTGTCTGGAGGTCTCTGGTCCCACGCCCTGCTGCAAGCGAGTCAAGATTAAATGAGCTCTCTCAGGGCCTAATCCAGTTGAAATTTTTTATTATGTCCAAGGCTGGAGAGTTTCGTCCTTCATCTTTTCGTGTTTGTATTGTATAATTAAAGAATCTTCCCTTGTAAGGCACATGTAAGGCACGAATTCTTGATTGAATTGTCATGGCTGGGCATGGCTGAAGAATACTATACCGAGGGCTTCCAATGCCATGGGGACAAACCCGAGACTAGTTGGGTTATAGCCCAGAGAGGAAGACTTGTATTTCCCCCTTTCTAGCCCTTGCTTCAGCTTTCCCCAGCCCCCTCTGGATGGAAGATTAATTCTTCGTTCAAGATTTTTCACCTTCAATCGTGAAGTTGGTGCCCAAGAACTGGGTTGATGCAAGATAGAACAGAACTTGAGCATCAAAAAGGCCCTGCACAAGCTAGAGTAAGAGAAAAACCTGGGGCTTCTTTTGTCCTCTTTTTCTAATGATTAGAACAAATGACTTTGTTAACATTTTGCCTAGATTAACCTCATGTGGTTTTCTAAATGCACATATTCCTGGCAAGAATTTGGGTCTTTTTCCTAACATAAAAGCATCTTAATTATTAGCCTTATGAAGATGCATCATTATGTAATTTACAAGTAATTCAAGGGGCTTGGAAAATGTTCTCTTTGAAACCTGTGCTGCATTTTGTCCAAAGAGTTAACATTTTCTGTAGCTGTGCATCCTGGCAAGTGATCAATTCTGTGACCCATTTGCTGTATGGAATTATTGCAGATCATGTAAAGATAATCTCTCTTGTAATACACAACAGATTCTTGTATACCTGGTAATGAAAAGTTATCTAGTAAGCTGGGGGACACTGCACCTCTTAAGAGTTGGACTCCTGCAAGGCATTTCAATTAGGTACGTCACTGTGGCCATTTAAATATCTATAGATATTGTTTTTCCGTGTTACGTTGTTGTGCAGCATCTGGTTTGGAGGGAGCTATATCCCTTTTGCAGGTTGTCCCTAACTGTGTAGGACTGAGCAAATTCTGGCGATCAAGACGCAAGGCTTAAACCTGTGATCTGGGTTGTCTCCCTGCCTCTGAGACTGGCACTATGTGAGGCTGAACAGGTTGTTTAATTTTTTCTGTGCTGTTACTTCCTTCCCTGTAGCTGTGAAATAAATCTTGACTGCTTGCAGAGCATTTAGATAATGCAGATATGTTAACGTTGGCTGGCTCAGATCCCTTGGTGGGAAAACCCTTGGAAGAGCTATACGGAAGTTTCAGAAGAGTGCAGCTAGTATAGCTCTGTGTTGGGTGTCTTTTGGCGCTGACCCTGGTCTGAAAGAAAAGGAAGGGCCTGTACAGCAGGAACTGGGTTACAAGCCATGGAAGCTGATCTGCTCCCCTGAGTAGTGCTGATGGATGGATGAAACACTCTGGCCTGTTCTTCATATAAATCCGCAGCTGATGCCCATCTTGAATCTCACAGGCATTGAAAATTTTTGTGGTAGTATGGGTGGTCAGCTGAAAAAAATAATTGATTTTGCATCTAGGATTTGCTATTATGTGTTTCATGCTCTATAATGCAGCAGCGCTGGCTATTAAAAATAATTTCAGCCTTCAGCACATGCAACTGCCAAAGACCTGTGCTTGCTGCAGCAGTGGAGAAGGGCTAGCGGGCTGCTCTGGGAGTGCAACACTCTTCACATGCAAATGCTCTTTGCCTCACCAAACTGGTACACTGAAACTGCTTGCTGAAGTAGGTGTAGCAAAAGATTTTAGCATGCCCTGTGTTACGTCAGTAGAAATTCAAAAACTGTCGGTGTGTGTAGAAGCAATGGTGCTATCAGGCAGTGTGAATTCAGTGGATAATACACTGAGGAGGACGACCTGACGACCAATTTCTAAATACTGGACTTCAGAAAATATCTGTATTACAATCACTTATAACACACACCTCCTAGATGCAATGTACCTGCTTTGGAGCACAGCCCTTCATTTTGAAGAATACAAACAAGCAGGTAGCAGAAGTGGGCTGGTGTCATCACTCTGAGTACAGAAAGACCATCTCGGGACCTGCTGTGGCTGCAAGGAGGTTGCTTCGATGGACGCGGTTTAGGAACTCTGGAAGTGCATGTTGTATGGTTGGACTCTATGATCTTAAAGATCTCTTCCAACCAGATGATTCTGTGATTAGCAAAATTTGCATGGACTTCAGAGGGAAGGGCTCTGAGTGTGAACGGGCATCTTCCCTCCCCTTCTGTGATTCAGAAGTTCTTTATCTTGGGAATTGTTGAGGGCAGTTGTGTAATTGACAGTGTGCCAGTGAAAGAAATGGTAGTAGGAGGACAAACAGTAGTAAGGAGGTAGGGATGGGATGAATTCTGAGATCAAGAGTGAGATTCATGTGTTAGCCTGTCAAATTATTAGCAGAGACAAAAGCTAACACAAAGCACTAAAGAGCAGATTGTATTAAGCCATCTAAACTGCTCTGGTTGACATATGGTACCAGGCAAAGTGACTTTGGAAATTATTTCTTTTTCCCTGTGCAAACACAGGGTCCTGAAAATAGCACAAATACTTGAGCAGATTTGCTTAAAAAACTGAAAATGTTTGCTTCTGTGGGAGCTCCTTTGGTTGTGGTTTAAAATAAATCACGTTTCCATGCATTTTGACTTCCTTGAGCATTATGGGAGATTGTCAACTACTTCATATGCAGGTTGACATTTCAGATGTGGGTGTATGGGGCCCTCTCATACACTTTGCAGCTATTTGCTTTATCACTTGCTTCATCTATGTATGTGACCTGTCTCCAACGGTGGAACCTGACATGTTCTGAAAATTTTCTTCAGGTTCCAGTTTGCTGAGAGGATCTATTTCTTCATTAAACTGTAAATATGTGGGTGTATCACTCAGCTTCACAACAGTAACTGCTAATGCTATAAGAAGTCTTAAGGGATATTTGTTCCCAAACCACTTGGTGACTTTAGCATGTCTGATGAGTTGTAGTTTGAACCAACATACCAAATAAAGGAGACCAGATGAGGCTTGATCAGAGAGCCTTAAGCATGAGCCCTGCAGGAGCATCCAAGAGGTGGTTAGAGTCAGCGCGGTTTTAGAGGCTCTGGGATAGCTGAGAACTTCCTGAGTTGGGCAAATAGTGAGCTGTCACCGGTTTGGCCAAGGCAGGACCAAACCATGGGACAAGTTCTCTCTCCAGTCAGCCCCTCCTCCACAGGAAAAGGGTTAAGGAGAGAGGTAAAAGGAAAAGGTAAAGTGGGTGAGGCCTCAGTTGAGTTTTGGAAACTAAAACTATTTTGATAATAACAAAACGAATATTATACAAACGGCAAAAAACAACAGGATATTAACAAATATATACGAGGTTCAGGGATCTGGTGCGGTGAGGGTTAAACCACAGGCAAACTACCAGGCACGCAGCTGCCGGACAGGAGCTGGGTCCCGCCGGGCTGGCGATGGAGCTAGCAGTCACGGCAGGCGGTTGCAGCGCCCAGGGAGAAGTGGTGGGAGGAATTTATGGCAGGCAGCAGCAGAGTGGCTCTCGTGCGAAAGCCGCGGTCCTAGCAATGTCAGCCGATAGCGAGGGGCTCCGGTGGAGCAGCAGCAAGCAGAACCGCTGGTCTCCTCAGCAGCCCTCTCAGCCCAGTCCTCCTCAGAGCAGCAGAGAGCAGCAACCAGCTGGATCTGTCTGTGCCCTCAGAGCAGCCCTCACAGCCCGCAGCAGGCAACGGCTGTCACCGCAGCAGTGGTAGCAACTGCAGCAAAGTCCCAGCAGGGGCAAAAGGCCAGGGTGGCTCTGAGTGGCAGGGCAGGAGGCGTCAGGGGTGTCTCTCTTCCTGTATGCAGTTTCCTAAAGAGATGTTGTCCCGCCAAGAAGCTCCATAACCAGTAAGATGTAGTGAGGTGCAGGGTGGAGGAGTACTGCAGTTGGCTTTCTTCTGTGTCAATCAAAACAAACCAAACCGGTTTTATCTTAAACCAGGACATGTGCTCAGGCATTTCTGGGGTGCCTTTGTAGTGTGTAAAATACCCCTAGTGGGGTGTCTGATTCATCTTGCCGGGTCGGACAGAGGAGGCTGAGAAAAGAGAAAAAGGACTAAAGCAGACAGGCTGAAAGGGAAAAATGAGAGAACATCGTCCCAAAGAGATCAGGTGCCAGGACTATGCAGCTGAAGATGGCCCTTGCTTGCTTGCTAAGTACCACCAAATACCTCCCAGCTGTGGCTCTGGCAGTGCCCGGGAGCAGGGACCAATGTGGTCATTTGAAGCTGTGTGACTGTAAAGAGATGCTGAGCCCGTGCATACCGTGCTGCCTCTGGAGTACCCCCACGGGCAGCTGTCTCTTAGCAATAAACCTGCTGGTCCTCTAGGTGACAGTCAGTCATGGCACAGTATCTGGAAACGGTTTAAATGTCACAGCCACCGTTTAGAACAGGTCTTCTAATGTACATATCATGACAATAAAGCCAACTTTTGCCATAAAGTCTGGTGGTTAGTGATAAATGCTCTGTAAGCACGGAACAACGTGATCACCCCTGTGCTTTATGTGCTTTATGATTGGATTTGTCCCCATAACCATTTGCTCTGAGGTAGGAAAATCTGCGACTGGGATTTTTTCAGTGCCTCACCTCACCTGCATACTGGCAGTTTGTACACCAGTGACCCCCAGCCAGGACACCTCATTTGCTCTCAAATCAGCACCGCTTCAGGGTCATCCTTTCCTGAGGATGATCAGGCAAAGAAGGTACTTTACTCCTTTGGAAAATGATCACTTTGTAGGCAAAGGAAATATTCAAATATATTGATATAATTCCAACCTCAATAAATAGACAAGGGGATACTCCTGTGCCTTTTCTCACCGAATTTTAGTTGCCTATTACTTCTCATCTGCAATATCACAGATTTTTAAACAAATAATTTACTTACTGCTATCTAGTACTTCTTAGCAAGAATTTTTTTGTGAGGGACATTTCTTTGATATTATTAACCTCAACAATACTCTGCAAACTAAGAAACTTTTGTATAACTGAAGAGCTTTCTGGGACCACCAGTGAAAGATTTAATTTTAAATTAAAGATTGAGATACTGATAAAAGTAGAGTAAAATACAGTTGAGTGTAAGGGGCTGTGTGCATTTGGCCTGGATCCTGTTGTCTTGTTTGCAGAGGTAATTAATTTAGTCACCCACTCACAATGGCCCAATTATAAAAACAAGCCCTAGCATTACTTTCTTTTTTTTTCTTTCTCCTAGTAGTTTAAACCAGCAAACTGCCTGAGTAGTTTTCTTCTGAGTAGAAGTAATTATCCAGGTTTACATTCAGTGCCTTTTATTAAGGTTTAGAAACAATTTTGAATCCCATTATTCTTTTCATTCCTAGCATTAACCCCATCGTTAGTGAGCCATCTAAGGGGCAGAGGTTTGCTCTGCTTTCGGAGGAAAAACATGATTGGTGTTTATTGGTAGTTAATAAATTCTGTGCCTAAAGTCAATCTGCAGAAGCAGCAAAGATTGTTTTATAATGCTATTTCCTCACTAAATGATATTATAGATTTTCCTTGATTATTCATCTTTCTGGTTTTGAAAATGACTAATTTCATTTGGAACCTGCGTGGTAATGAGCTCGCAGGCAGATTAACACGTCATTTCCAGCTGGCAACAACACTGGTCTGTGATAGTAATTTTCCTTTTGATAGCATTTGTCTGCTTTATCCTTACCAAGCATTGAGGTAAAAATACACTTTATGGTAATTGGGACCCCTGCCTATGCTCCACTGGAAAGAAGATGAGTTTAGGGGTGTCTTATCTGTCAACATGCCCTTGTAAACAGCTGTGCGTCAATTTGTGAAACCCTTGCAGTGGGAGATGGCGGTGGGGAAGTGGCTGTGTAGCTGCCACAAATGACTATGTCGTGATGAATTCCCATTCTATTGCAAAGGGATCATCTTCATCCTGCATCAAGTCCTTATAATTTTCCCACATCAAATGAACTTAGAAAGCAAGCACCTTCCCTGCTCCTCTGTGCTGAGGCTCCAAGGCCTGAAGAACTGGATTTGGGCCATGAAAACTTGTCTTCTGGGGTGCAGAGACAAAGGCTGATAAACCCAACCTAGCAAGAAAATTGGAGTGGTGGCACTGAGCCTGCAAACCAGGACACGTGGACAAGGCTCTCTCAGCTCCAGGAGGTTGATTTAGCTTTTATCTTTCTTACAAGCAAGTTTTTCAAACAACCATCAAAAAATAAGCATCAAAAAAAGATCGTATTTTGGAAAGCATTGCACTCAATAAAATAAGCAAGTAAAACTTCCTCCCAATATTCTCGCAGCGAGTGTATTTAAAATTCAGGTTGTGTTGGGGGTTAGCACAGTGATGAATACCCTGCGATAGAATTGCAACTAGATTTTGGCAGGTCAGAGGGATTAATCCCAATGCTCACAGCAGAGTTAGTCCTTTCCATGTGAGGTTCAGACCTTGCTGCACTGAAAGAATTAGCACGCAGACCACAACCAGCATGTGCTGCACAAGATAAAAATAGACATTCATTACAAATCATGATGAGTGCAAAAAAAAAATTGTTATTTTGAAAACTTAAAGGAACTATTATAACAGCTCATCCATTTGTTTCTGAGTTTGCAGGGGAGGTATAAGGATGACCACGCAGCTGATGCAGGGTCTGTTGTCTTAGATTTGGGGTCAGTTGCGAACTTGGCTTTCTTCTTCCAGAAAATTCTTTACTGTCAACAATAAATAAATGCTTTTTGTTGGACTTCTTCATACACCTGCCTTTGCTGAATTGTACCATATCGTATGCCGAAGTGGGTACTTCTTTTCCACAGCTAACGTCTGAATCATGAAGATCTTGTACCATGAGTGTATTGGCTTTTTAAGCCTTAGGTTACGGAGGAAGAGAAGTTTGATTTATATGTTCTGGATATTTACAGAGATTTATTTACACGAAATTACATTGGATTACTCCTAGTAAGCAGCCTATTTTCTCCCTGCCTCACCATTCTAGGGGGCTGATTTAGCTAGTGAAGACAGACCCTGGGCTCTGCTGCAGTCAGCAGAGGAGGAGGATCTCCTCTGGGATACAGCTTGGCATCTGTCTGACGCCTAATTGCCGTAGCCCACTCCATCGCCAGCAGGGTGTCTGAGCACGTTTCCGATCGATCTCTGTGCCTAGCTGTGGCACCAAGGTACGTGTGTCTATATATACGCAGCCATTGCAGGTTACAAGCTACTGGATGCTTTACCGAGGACAACGCGGGAGTGACTCCCTGTGTGGGTGTATCTGCAATGTGGAGGTGCGGGGCTGCAGTGAGCAGCTGGAGCTGGCCCAGGCGTTGCTCCAGGACAACAGCATCTCTTCAACAGATTTAAGGGAATGTATGCAGTATTTTCTCCACTGTGTAACAAATAATTTTGAAATAACAGCAAAGAGATATTTCAGGTATAGAGTGAAGAGGAGATTAAAAAAGGAAGAGCAGGTTTTCATAGAAATCTGTACCTCTGTGTAATAAAATACCAAATGTTATGAAGTGAATTCAGCCTCGCTTTTCATCCACATAATGTGAGAGACTCATAATGTAAAGGAAAACCTATTCTAGACATTTCTTCAGGCATTGCAGTTACCTCATTAGACTTTATTTCTTCTCAGTTCTGCTCTCTGACAGTTTTTCAAGGCTCAGGTTCTTCCTTTTTGGAACACATTGATGTGCTCCTCTGTTCAAGGTATTGATCTTAATTTAACATTTAAAGATACCCACAGAGAATTTTGTTAACGAAGTCTAAATGCTAATGACGTTCCAGTTTTCTTCATGAATAAAGTCTTATCTTTGCCATTATTTTTTCTTTGGAATTATGTTCCTATTTAACATCTAGAAAGTGTTTATTCCTACAAAGCAGCAAGGGATTATTAGGTCTAGGGATGTAATTAAATGAAGATTTTTCATTTCTTAGGAAGGGCTCCTTATTAAAAGGTAGTATCTGAAAACATCTATTCAATGAAAGAAGCCTTGGATACCGCAGAGGCATGAGAGCAAGTGGTTGCCCAACCTCGGATTAGGAGTGATACTGTAAATTGTTGCGTGGTACACTCTTTTCCGGATTGAAGCCATGGTTTTCACTATCTGAATTTCAGTGTAAGGTGACAAAATTGAACTGAGAGTTGCTTATAAACTATATTCATAAATTTTGGAGCTAATGATGATGACAGCAATCTGAATTCCTGAGTCTGTAATATGGAACTGATGGGAATAATTAATTCGGCGATGTAGCCTGATTTGGCTTTTCAGCTCTGTAATATGAGATGCAGAGACTATAAAAGCCTCCTTGAGGCAAAGGGAAGAGACATATATAAGAGGAAAGGGTTGACATTCGGAGGATAAAAAGTTTCCAAAAGGCCTGTGAAACCAGGAAGCCATGTCTGCTTTATTGTTAAGAATATCTGGGGCTATGATGTGAACCCCGCTGTGGTGCTTAGGAACCGGGTGTAGCCCAAAGGAGAGACTGAACCAAGAAGACTGCAGATGAGGGAGGAGCATGTCCATACTGTCACCTCAGTCTTCACTGACATTGGCATGTGCAAACTTACAGTGTAGTCTGAAACTCTTCTACTTGAATAACACAAAGTATTTCTCTGCTATAGTAATGTTTGCATTAAAAAAACCCCCACTCTATATATATAAGAAAAAAAATCTAGGCTTTCCTGACGGTGTGAATAGCATAAATGCAGTGCTGGTTTTAAGGCATTGGATGCGTGATTCTTAATTGTCCATAGTGAGAATTTTATCAAATGATTTGAAATAAAAATTATTAAAAAGGTATATTATATGTTATAATATTATACAGAAATTATTCAAAAGATCTTTTTCAAAGAGTTCATCTGAGCAGTGCAGTCTTGGCACACACTCAGAAAACTCTGACTCAGCACCTTTACATTGAAGGATTTTAAATGGTTCTTTTAACTACTTCTGTAAGTTTTATTCGTTTGAGGATCATGTTGTTTTCAGCTGTTTGTTTTCAGCTATGGGGAGTAACCTCCTCCCCCCTGCTCCTGATATTGCAGAAATTGGAATTTCCACTTGGTTGATTGATTACAGACTGTGAGACTCATAACAATGTGGACATTTACAAGACCAGTAAATCCAGACTTAAAGTGCAAGGGTTAGGCAAATCCTATGTCTGATGGCTCTTAAGGCTGCTCTTAATTCCCTTTTTGCACCGATGAGCCTGCCAAGCACACAGGGTTTATAGTGCCCTGGTAGGTGTCCTGTGGGTCCTGCTCTTTTAAAGCCCAGTGCCTGCCCTTTCCCTGGCTCGTTCCGTTTCCGCCACAGTGTGGCTTATCTCTGTGACATCAAGCAGCCTTCTGAGACTGTGCAAAACCTGTACATAATCATCATGTTTTGGACTGAATGCAAGTGTGGGGACTGGGGTGATGGCTTTTCGGAGTGCTGGGCTGGGTGTGTTTGAACACTGTGTTTGAGTGGCCCATGCCTCTGAGCAGACAGTATGTGCCTGAAAAAATATTCATTAGAAAATGATTGGGAAAGATAAATAAGTTCTGTGGTGCTTTTTTATTTCATTTATCACAATTACATTCAATTCATGTAAAAGTATTTCAAGAATCTTAAAACATAGACAGCAGAGTTTTATACGAGCAAATCATATGGAACCTCTTCTATGGAACTCAGAGAGTTTTAAATTCCCGAATTGGTGATGTTCAGAACTTTGCTGGAAGTTGCAGCTGCTCAGCTCCTCAGTTCTTAGTCCTGTGGCACAGCTCATTAGGGACTGCAACATTTTGGCTGCCTCATGGGAAACGTATTTCCATGAGTTTTAAACGTTATTTATTGTTACTGACCTTGCAGCAACAGTATTTCCCAGAGGAAATCAAATTTGAAGGCTTCTTAATTTTCAGTGTGAATCACTTTGGAACTCTGCATTAAAGAGGAAAACCTTCATGAGGTATTTATTTCCAACTGTAATTATTAAAATAATGTTCTAATCTGGAAAAAAATAAAAATAAATTGGAAAATCCATAGACAACTCCTCAACATCTAAAACCAAGCCTGTGCAGTGACTCAGATACTATTAGTTGTTATTGCTTACTTCAAGTTCTTAAAGAACTTTCTCTTGTCTTGAAAGATGAAGAGCTAAATTAAAAAAGCAACATTTCTCCTGTCTCAGGTAGGCTAGGTCTTAAAGCTAACTGTGCACAGTCTAGCCTCATTGTCTTTAAATAAGCGTTTTGCAAAGGCAGCGGCTGCAGCGAAGGCCCTGATGTATGTTTCTTCACCACTTGGTGAGCACTCGGTCGGTTATTTTGCCGAGTACCATCTGAAGTGACAGACACATGCACACCCATTTTAGCAGAAATGGCTCAGTAACTTTTATATGGTGACAAAATTAGGCTTGTGACTATGAACTCTTGGGATAAACACACTTGGTAATTCCTAAA
>NW_010400486.1:8630-12155 GCF_000710305.1 Buceros rhinoceros silvestris | reverse complement strand
TCCTGCTGATAGAAGTGCCACTTCCTTCATATTGCATATATTGAGAATCGGTACCTTACGTGACGTCTGCAGCTTGGACAGTGTGTGCCATTCTGTGAAGAAAAGAGCAAGTTAACATGGAATTTGTTCTTCCCAGTTAAACTGTTCGGAGGTTCAGCTCTCTTTTTGCTGCCTATACTACTGTCACCCAGGATTAAAAGCTGTAAGTATACTGGGACTGCAGCAAGGGCTTTCAGCGGATGAGGGCTGCAAAAATGCATCAAAACAGTGTGGGCAATGACTTCTGGGAAGATCATGAGGGAAAAAAAGTATGGCTAATGGACCTGAATTCTTCTTTCTTCCCTTTTGGCAATTGTTCATGGTAACACAAAGTAAGTATAAAGCCTGGCACCAAGACAAAACACTAATTATTTATGCTTGCTTTAAGAGATCCTAAAGCCACGAGGGATCTCTAAGGGCTTCTCTGAGTTAGTTTCTGTTTGAACTAAAGCTTGAAGCTTTAAGCTAGAACTTGCAGACCTGTAGCTGCCTGCGCCATGGCCATAGGACCGGGGAGCTGAGCTCACAGGCCGTATTTGTCACGGGGCTTAGGTTCAGCTGGGTACAAGGATGAGCCCACCAGCAGTTTTGTAGGATGATTTGCATGCTCAGACGTGAGCTGGAGAGTGTTTCGCTGGATGGGGCCATGAGGAGCTCTCCCCGGGGCTGCTCTGCATCTGCTGGCCTATGGGCTCCATGGCCAGTTGGGGGAAGACACCCTGTGTACGAGAATGAGCCTTGCTGAGCATCTGGACCCTCCTGAGACCAGCGTGGGTCATGTTTGCGATGCTGAGCAGAACTAACATGGCAAAATTGCCAGGGTAAGCAGCACGCAGAGAGTTTTCCCACTTTGGCAAGTGAGTCAGTGGGATCCAGTGAAAAAGAGAGACTGAAGAAGCAGCTGTTTGAGCCTGGTGATGAGCTGAGATGTGCCTTACATCCTGCTCAGCCTAGGCTCTGTCTCGTGTTTTGGACTTTTGCTCATGCGAATCGGTTGTATGTTTCCTGCCCCATGTGCCTCAGCACCGTTGAAGATTACGTTTTTAGATCCGCCCTGTGCTCGTTCTTGTTGATAGCATCCTTCAGGCCAGTTCCATGCGCACGGGGTGTGCATGAAGGGTTGTGGGGGGTTTTGTTTGTTTTTAGCTTTTTAACTTAAAACTAGTATTTCTATTTGAAATCAAAACATTTGAGGTAATCCCTTTCAGAATTAAAACAACATCTCATAATTTCTATATTAAGATTTAAACCCTTCATAATATTTTAGTTTACATAAAACCAATATTTAAGCATTAAAGCATATTTAAGCATTAGATGTTTCCTATTAACATGTAAAGAAATCTACAACCCAGGAAATTTTCTGGCTAAACATGTGAAATTATGCTTAATTTCAACCTGTGTTAGTTCAGAAGAGCAGCTGTCATCAATCCTTTCTTAGGCAAAGGTGCACTTCTTCAAAGCCGTTTGATCACGTTATGATTAGCAACAAATGGCTCAAGTCGCTAATTATGGAGATAATTTTCTTCATATGATGACAAATAATTTAAACGCAAATCGTGTTTCTTTTCTTTTGTAGGACATTGCATATTTTAAAATGCATTTTTTCTGTATTGTTAATTGAATTCCAGCTTCGACCCAAAAGTGGTTTGACACAAATTGCAGATAAAATTAATAATCTACTAAATAGGAAATCTAAAAATTAGGGAGAAAGTACAGTTGCTAACTATTTGCATAAAAAGCCTTGAAGTTACTGTAATGACACAGCCAGTGTTACCTGTTACCAGCCAATGAGAATCAGTCTTGTTCTTTGGGGGAAGATTAACAAGTATCTAGGGTTATACAATAGGGTTACTCAGACGAAAATGTTTTGGCTGCAGTCCACGGCTCCTAGGGCAAACTTCCGTTTAGATCATACTTCTGTTTTGCACAGTGTTCCCTATAATGCACTCTGCTCTTTAAATGCTGAACTTTGGTTTAGCATGCCTTGCTTTGGAGGTAAGGAGAGAGCTGATGCTGCTCTCACCCTTCCTGAGTCCAGAGCAACAGCCCCGTTCCCTTCGCCCACCCCAGTCCCAAGGCTGGTGATGGTTGATGGTGATGGCTGCGTATCTGGTCTAGGGGAAGGTAGAAAACAACTCCAGCTGTGCACCAGTGTAAATAGCTTTGTTACTGGTGGATTTGGCTCCATCTTTTCAAGGGACAGTTTTTTGCTCTGTTACTCAAAAGGATCTAGACTAAAGACACCTGGGCCGCTTCTCTGTTGGCCGCAGCATGCTTGTGTGTTAGGGGCAGAAAGCAACTCCTGACCTGGTAAAATGTGGGCAGTCCAGTTGAACCTCACTGGTGAAGAAGGGATGTGTTCTGCTCTAAGGCATTCCAGGAAAGGAACGTTTTCTCCTGTTGTGTAAGAAATCCATTCCCCTTCTCAAGCAAAGCGTATAGTAACAGTAACAGAAATCATCATTAAACTTCCCCTCATTTGGGGAGGCACTGGTTGCACTAAAATTATTACGAGTGATGTATTGGATAACAAACATCGGATGCAATATCAGGGGAGAAGTGTCTGAGGGACAGAGCGAAAGGCAATGCTTGCTTTTACCTCGTCCTCTGCGCGAAGGACTGCAGTAAAAAGGAGAACGACAAAGGGCAAAGCTGAAGCCATGCAGATGTGCTGTGCGTTTAATGTGTTTGCCACCTTGGTGGCAGAGAACCTGCCACTTGGCACCCAGTTTGATTTCAGCCCAGGGCCAACTTCCACAGGAAAATTCAGGTGTGGTGGAGAAAGTTATTGCCTGCTTTTTCTGGCTGTGAAAAAGCTTAATCATTCACTTTTTGCTCTGCTCTATTCTGTTTTCCTTCCTAAGAGTGTTCTGTAAACTCTACACATCCAGACTTTTCAATGAGGAAACAGCGATGTGCTGGTACCTTGGGATTTCAGATGCCAGCAGCTGAATCAGTATAACAGACTGAAGTTCGATGGGTGACAGGTTGAAAATGCTCACTTGGTCTGTCCTACTCTGAGTTGCTTAGTGTCCACTGGAGAAAATGCAGTTCTGTGTCAAAACCGTACTCTTTCTCATCAAAAGATCAAAATGACAGTTAATCTTCTGTCCTCTTATGAATATCAGCTTTGTTGCAGAGTCTGGAGTTGGGGTTTTGTGGTGGGGTTTTTTTCCTAGTTCACTAAGTGTGCTGTTGGTATGAATTTTGAAGTTTTAAATCAGGCTCCTGGAAAAATACATCTGTCTTCTTACTATCTTCTTACATGCCATGAGAACTCCAGGACTCCAGTTCCTGGCAGGCCCTGGCCGCCCCGTGCCCGGGTCTGTGAAGTCCGGAGGCAGAGCAGCGACTCTTTCACGGGCACCCCCTTGACGTGGGGAAGGAGCTTGCGTGCCCTTGTGAGGCTGAGAGCTGTGCTGGGGGTGGCATGTGCCTCCGGTGGGGTCTCCCAGGCCAGACAGGTCTCAGCTGAAGGGTCAGACA
>NW_010400486.1:4343-8556 GCF_000710305.1 Buceros rhinoceros silvestris | reverse complement strand
GGGTGGCATGTCCCTCCGGTGGGGTCTCCCAGGCCAGACAGGTCTCAGCTGAAGGGTCAGACACAGTGTGTCCACAGGCAGGATGGGCTCATCAGCCTTCGGGCACCATCCTAGGAGAAGGACAACTCTGACCCCAAACCCGGGCAGATGGAGCTCGTTTAGCCCTGTAAGGCTCCATCTAAGAGAAGGACACTCTGGCCAAACCTACGACCCAAGGACTTCGCTGTCACTGTCCAAGCTCTCCAGGCCCTGGCAGATGAACCTCAGGTGTAAAGGGTGGAGCCAGTTCCGCACACGCTGCGCGTCACCTAAAAAACCCACCGCGCAGCCCCAAAGGGTGCACTCATCGCTTGCAGTGAGCGTGGGGAAAGCTCTTCCCAGATCTTCGTTCGCGAAGCCAAGCCATGATGATGATGACATGCCATGAAGTCAGTCAAAGAAATACTGAAAGGCATTTTCTGTAAAATAATAATTTTCCTTTGCTTAGTTAGTGACATCCAGTATTGCTGAAACTGGGTTTAAATATTCTTTCATTCCTTTTTGGGGGGTTCTATTTGCTGTACCCTGGTTCAATCCCGTTTAAGCAGTTCTGGGATAAAGGGCAGGTATAGCACATCCTCCTGCCTTTGCCTCTCTCCCTCAAGAAAAAGTTGACATTACAGTATCTATATGGTGGTCACAATTGCAATTCCAGTCTCCTCAGTCACACTTTCAAAGATTAGAACAAATAGAAGTAGCATTTGGAATTGTTTGTGGACTAAGAGGTTCAATTGCAAGTGTTTTTCTCTGAGATTTGTAACCTTTGCAGTTCACTCTTCTCCAGTTACTTTTTTTCAAGGTCTGTAACCACCGTGTTGTCCCCATTTCTGTCCAACAGTTAATTACATTAGTTCACGGACAAACCTGCAGTCTACTTTAATAGCTAGTTTTCTAATTAAATATCTGTGATGAATTTATTCTCGGTCTTGGGCTTTAGGCATCTAATTTGTTGCTATCCAGTGTCTTGCATCTTTGATGTATATTTTTCCTTCTCAGACACGTTTGTGATGGGAGCCCTTTTCTCCAGCTGTGTTACTGTAGGATTGGAAATTCTGGGTATAAGGCTCTTCCTCCCAGCAGAGGAAGCAGGCACACGTGTTTCCTATATCCAGCGACACACAGGAGCTGCCCAGGGTGCGTTCAGTCTGACTGCACCATTCTATAGGGTTGCCTTTGGTGTCATGCGGGGCTCTGCGCTGGCTTCATGACACGTTTCAGCAGGTTGTGACTCCCCCCCACCCCGTAGCTCCCCGCGCCTCTGGTGAAGCCTGCTTCAGTGCCCGTGGCCATTCCTGCCCTTGCACACACACGCTCTGGACAGGGTGTGCTCAGCACGAGCTCCATATGTGGGGACAGGCTCTGAGGTGGATGGGCGACCCTCTGCTCTTCTTGGATTTGCTTAGTACAAGGGTAGGCCTTTTGTAAGATTCAGACATCATACCCTCATGCAAGGAATAAATATTTGTCTCAAACAGGATTGTGACTCACCTGGTTCAGAACAGTAGTGTGAAGTCAGCAGAGTGGCTTTTCTTCCCAGACCCATGCAAATCTCCGTGAGGCTCTTTCATCAGAGCCAGAAGAAATCCATGGGCTCAAAGTCACAGGCTCGGAGTTTTGCTGGTGTAAGGAAGGTCTGGAGAAACAGGGCTTAAAGTACCAATACAAATGGGGAAAAAAACAGAAAAGAGTAAAATCCTGTTCTGTATCTCAGTCACAGCACTTTAAAATGAAGTTTCAACATTTTGTTGTTGGGTTTTTTTTAAAGATGATTCTAAGTAGTCGTGCAGCAGTTCAACTACAGTGCTAAACTCAGCCTGCAGTACACTGAAAAATGTATTAATAATGGCACAGAATCTTCAACACGCTGACGTTACCCCGCTACTGCACTGCCTTTAAACACTTACACATTTCAGGGGAACAGAAACCTGATTCCTAATTAAAATCACTATGCAAATGCAGATTATATTCAATTTAAATATTTATAGAATTTGTTTAAGCTTTCAAAATAGATTAGACAGCAAAACTGCCAACATCTGAACGATAATTTTACTTCTGAGCCCAATTACGAAACTAGTCAGGAATACAGCTGATAATTTGCTGTGTTTGAGGAAATGTTTTATAATGATGTATGTACAGAGGGCCTTTAAAAATGTAAAAGGGATAACTCAGAAAAAATTGGTTAATTCCAATAGTATTTTTAAACCTTGCATAATTTTTGCTTTCTGGGAGTGGCAGTTTTTCCTGCAAGAAGTATATAGTGAACGACAGAGAGATGCAAATGTGTCAATCCACTTGATTTTTATAATGCTGAATGTGTTAAATTGAAAGTACTTGATTATCCCAGCTGATTTTAATCAGTTAACAAATGTAAAACTAAGCAAGTGTGTAAATGTTTCCGGAATAGAAGTGTAGGCCTGCATAAAGAACATTTTTACAATCATAAGGATGTTCCTATCTCTAAAAAAATTATTCATGTTGAAATCCATCACAATATTCCCCCCAGCAATCCTGATTTGGTTATTGAGCATATCCTTTGACACAGCATCTTCTCCAGTATGGTGCAGCCATGAGTAACAGACCACCAAGGGTTCTTCAGGGACAAGTTCAACCTTTTGGCTTCTTGTTCCCGGTTTCCTCAAAGCCAGTTTCATTCCCTGCTACACTTCATTCGGGAGGCACCTTCTCTGTTGCATCTATCTGTCACATACTGAAACGTGATCAGATCCTACGCCCAAATAACCTGAAATCTATCAAAGCTTTCAGAATTGGGTTTGAACCTTCCGGAAACCTGTTTGACAATGTCTCACATTTTTCAGTGTGGCAGCAAGTCCTCCTGAGATTGAAAGGCTCCTCGTGCCTTTCTTACAGGTGTTTCAGCAGTACCTGCTAACTTGCCTTATGGTCTTCCATTGGTTGTTACTCTGAATTATGAGGTCTGTAAGAGTTGTAAAACCTTTTCTGGATTTCCTTTATAGTACTACTCAACGTTATGTAAATTGTTTTAAATTATATTTCCTGTCTGTTTGTACACTGTAGTTTAGGCTGGACTATAGCCTGCGTTTAACTTTTTTCCTTGGCCTCATTGCTTTCCATTCCTTGCTTCACTGCATTATCTGTCTTGTTAGTCCATAAATCTGATCTATTTGAATCACTGTAAATTCTCTGCTTCACCCAGCTGTGTGTCACCAGCAAGACTAGTCACTTTGGAAACTGTGTTCCTGAAAGGTCATTCTGTCAAAGCCGCACGAGGAGGCGTTGTTGACGTTAAGGCTGGGGGCTTGTCACTTGTCTTAGCCTCAAAGCAGCTGCTGCAATTTGTTCTCTGTTCATAGGCTGACCTTGATAGCTCATCGCATGCCGAGATGGTCACCAAGGTGAGTGCCTTCAGCCTCAGACTAGTAGAACAGCAAATCTTTCACAGGGATTTGTCATCTGTATGCAGTATAGAGTACGCCGTGTCGGTAGGGTGCCCTGGTAAAGGAGAGTTACCAGTTCAGACTCACATTAAAAAAAAGGACTTTTTAAAGACACAGGTTTTGTGTCAGACAGTGACAGAACCAAGACCATGCAATCGTTGTTCCACCACAGCATCTTTTTATACACAAGCGTGCAAGTCTCCTGTGCTCTTCCAGGAGCAAAAATGGGTTGGCATTTGGTATACTGCCGTGACAGGAGCTCTGGGGTTTAGCAGACATCGGTTACGTTCAGTAACTTTGCCCTGTTTTCCGCACTTACAGATGTCAGTGCCCCTACTATGCTTTTCCTTCTGGGCCAGTCCTGCTTTGGGGCTGGTTTAGCGTGCAGACACTGTGTGCTGCAACTAACAGGCATCTGCTGACAGCCTTGCTGCTGCTCCTCCTCCTCCTTCCCACTATTTAGCACTTCTGCATTGTATTAGATCTTCACAGGAAACTCTTGGGCAGAGATTGCTATCTTTCTGGAACGCCTGTACAGCCTCTAGCAGAATGAGCCTTGGCTGGTGGTGCTTCAAGGCTCTAAAGTCTGCGTGAGTGTAAAGGATGCGAGGTTGAGTTTGCTGTTTTATTTTGGGAGGCTGTGCAGCGGTGACGTTTTGGAGGCTCTAAAGTCTGCGTGAGTGTAAAGGATGCGAGGTTGAGTTTGCTGTTTTATTTTGGGAGGCTGTGCAGCGGTGACGTTTTGGAGTGAGAGCTGT
>NW_010400486.1:0-4197 GCF_000710305.1 Buceros rhinoceros silvestris | reverse complement strand
ATTACCGCGCTCTTCCCCGGCCTGGCCTCTCCTGCTGGACTGACTCTCTTTGCCAGCCATGCTGTGTTCTGTGATATGTGTAGTAGCTCTTGGTTACAATTCACACGTGCAAAAGGATGTTATTCATTGTCTTGGATAAATGAATTTGAGATTAATGAATGAAAAGAGCAGGATGAAAGCTAGATGCTGGAATTTTTTTTTCTTGTGTTTTCTCCATCCTGTTTTTCATTTCTTTCTGATGTTCCAGACAAGTCTCTGATGATGTCAAAGTCTTAACTAGAAAGAATAAGCAGAGATGGAAACATACCAAGTTTTTGTTGGATTACTGAAGGGCAGTTTCCAAAGCCATGTGGTACTACCACAGCAAAATTCAGCTCCGCTTTTTCATAGAGGTTTTAATTACTTAATGTATTTATTTAATTTTTTGAGGTTTAGTAGCTTTTTAATAACCTATTGAATTTGTTTCTGTTTGTGGGTGACTCTTACTTACTTTTCTAGCTGCAACATCAGGTGTCATGCTGTACGGGCTTTGATAGTCCACTGGTGACTGCAGGAGGTAGAAATTCTCCATGTTGCACAGAAACGTGCCATTATATTCTCCTCTGCTAATTTGTCAGATAGACTACTTTGATTACCAATGTTGATGCTTAGGGCCTGATTGCCGAAAATCTTTGGTAACACATTAAAGCTTCCTGGCTGGAGCTTATTTGTTGTGTTTGTAGAGGAGCAATTCAAATGAGCATGAGCTTGCACCAGTTGAACTCAGAGAAAAAATTCGAATGTAAACAAGGCTAAATAAACATGGAAAGTGGAGTGGAGAGTGGTGTGAGCTCTTGCTGGTGTTTGTGTGATGGAAGCTGCTTGTATTTGAAGCTGTCAACCATGGGCAATTTTTGCTTCACGTTGTGAGGTTTGAGTTACTCTGAACTATGATGATAAAATACTGAAATAACAAAAAATTCTGAGTAAACCACCTCTGATCAAATCGTCTGATTAAATAGAGTTTTATCTAATGGACTAATTTAATGGGCATGGTTGAAAAGCATGCGCAGAAGCCACAGATAGATTTAAATTTCAAGAATGAACATTGTTCTTCATTCTTCCTTCTCTCTCTCTTTCCTCAAAGGTCTCCCTGGCATATTTACACCTCCTCCCTGGTGAACAGTTCAGCCTAGTGCCATCCACAAGGGCAGACTGCTTCGAAAAGAGCCTGCTAAAGGCATGCTAGCAAGACCCTGAGTCACAGACAAAACCAAATTTTCTTAGCTCGTCACTGAACACTGGCCTCAAATCTTCTTTGGAGAACCCAGTACTGAGAGAGGCCGAACTTTACTCTTTCCTGCTGTGCTGCCCAGGACCTTTTCTGTGTCAGCAAAGCCTGATGGAAACCTCTGTCTAGGTGGTACTGTGTGAGAGAGAGATACTCGACCTGCTCCCTGACGGCTTCTCCCTGCTTCAGTTCCTGCCAGAAGCACTGCGTCACCACACCCCAGATGTGCAGGTGGCTGCAAGGATCTTCCTTCTCTGAGCATAGGTGCTCTCTTTCAAGAAAAAAGTAAGTGCTGGTCAGTAAATGCTGCACAAATCAAGGAAACACACGATCATTTGGTTGAGAGAGACCTTTAAGATCATCAAGTCCAACTGTTCCCCCTGCACTGCCAGGGTCCCTAAACCCTGTCCCTCAGCACCAAACCCACACGGCTGTGAAACACCTCCAGGGATGGGGACTCCACCACCTCCCTGGGCAGCCTGTGCCAAGGCTTTACAACCTGCTCTGTAAAGACGTTTTTCCTGATATCTAACCTAGATCTCCCCTGGTTCCGGGGATTGGGACTCCGCCCCCGCCCTGGGCAGCCTGTGCCAAGGCTTTAAACCTGCTCTGTAAAGAAGTTCTTCCTGATACCCAACCTAGATCTCCCCTGGTGCAACTTAAGGTGATTTCCTCTTCTCCTGTGACTTGTCACATGGGACAAGAGACCAACCCCCACCTCTCTACAACCCCCTTTCAGGTAGTTGTAGAGAGTGATAAGGTCTCCCCTCAGCCTCCTTTTCTCCAGGCTAAGCCACCGCAGGTCCCTCAGCTGCTCCTCATAAGACTTGCTCTCCAGACCCTTCACCAGCTTTGCTGCCCTTCTCTGGACACGCTCCAGCACCTCAATGACCTTGTAGTGAGGGGCCCAAAGTCCTCCTCCTGCTGGTCACACTATTGCTGACAAAAGCCAGGATGCCATTGGCCTTCTTGGCCACCTGGACACGCTGCTGGCTCATACGGAGCCAGCTGCCGACCAGCACCCCCAGGTCCTCCTCCACTGGGCAGCTTTCCAGCCTCCCTTCCCAAAGCACGGAGTGTTGCAGGGGGGCTTTGTGGCCCAAGTGCAGGACGTGGCACTTGGTCTTATTGAACTTCACACAGCTGACCTCCACCCATCAATCCAGCTTGACCAGATCCCTCTGTAGAGCCTCCCAACTTTCAGGCAGATCAACACACCCACCCAACTTGGTGTCATCTGTGAACTCACTGAGGGTGCACTCAATCCCCTCATCCAGATCATTGATGAAGATGTTAGACAGAACAGGCCCCAACACTGAGCCCTGGGGGACACCCCTGGTGACCAGCCCCCCCAGGGCCTCCTCCACTGGGCAGCTTTCCAGCCTCCCTTCCCAAAGCACGTAGTGTTGCAGGGGGTTGTTGTGGCCCAAGTGCAGGACGTGGCACTTGGTCTTATTGAACTTCACACAGCTGACCTCCACCCATCAATCCAGCTTGACCAGATCCCTCTGTAGAGCCTCCCAACTTTCAGGCAGATCAACACACCCACCCAACTTGGTGTCATCTGTGAACTCACTGAGGGTGCACTCAATCCCCTCATCCAGATCATTGATGAAGATGTTAGACAGAACAGGCCCCAACACTGAGCCCTGGGGGACACCCCTGGTGACCAGCCACCAGCTGGATTGGACTCCATTCCCCACCACTCTCTGGGCCCGGCCATCCAGCCAGTTTTTTATCCAGCAGAGAGTACACTCATGCAAGCCATAGACAGCCAGGTTCTCCAGGAGAATGCTGTGGGAAACGGTGTCATGTATTACTGTATGTTGGTAATAAGAAAATGCTCTATCTGGGGGTGGATGAGGGGTAGGGGGCAGGCCAGAAGGCCAGCAGTGGCGAGGTTGTCTGGATTGGGAAAGTGTCAATGCCCTTAATTTGCCTGACAAGGCAGATCTCCCAGATGAGGTGAGATGTGGCAAACCCAAGATTCTCGTTAGGAAGTCTGAAATGCTTTGTTAGGAAATACTGCTTCTGACTTCACGTAGCTTTTAACTAGCCACAGTTCATCTCTGTCTTAATTTTAAATTGAAAGCTACTTTACCTGAATGAAGTGTTCTCATCAGCCAAACCACTGCTGGATTCACACACGGAATAGTTCAGTGTTCATCAGTCTCATATCTTTACTGTCCAAGGCGAATCTCAGCAGACTAAAGCTCTGGACCAAGTGGCTTCAGGCTATTGATCTGGAAAGCAGAACCACTTAGACCTTCATAAAAAAAAAAAAAAAAATTAGTAATTTGGGGGAAAATTGCCAGTGTAGCGATTACAAACATTCTATCACAATAATCCTGATAATGCCGTTCCGTTATTGCTAGCATTTTTTCTTTCCTGAAACTACAGGGCTGAGCTGGTTTGCATCCTTCTCCATGATCCTGCATTAGAAATGCTTTGTCATTTGAGATTGTGACAGCAGAACTGGACATTGAGCAGAAACATTTTTCCGAGTGTTTCCCTGCAGACCAACACAGCTAGAACAATTGGGAAGTGAGGAAGACGTTGCTGCCATGCTGCTGTCAGGGCAGCAAGTGTGCCTTCCCAGCTCTGTACACCTTCCCTCTGGGCCTGGGAAGGACCCAGGTCTCTGCTGTCTTGTATGGAGGGGAAGAAGGAGCCAGATAAGTGGTTGTTTTCCTGCACCTCCCTGCCTGCCAGCCTGTGCAATCAACAGGATGTGTCAGGTTGTGGGTGTCTCTGGGAACACACCAGTGATGATGGGATGGCTCTGGTCTCTGACCCTGCCCTCCACGTGTGATGATTCTAGGTCATCTCACCTGGACACAGAAGTTTCTCTCTCATAAAACGTGAGTGGATCGGGGGGTTTTGTGCATTCTCTTAATTAGATATTGTTACGGGTTGAGGGTCCGAGG
>NW_010400485.1:37932-39390 GCF_000710305.1 Buceros rhinoceros silvestris | reverse complement strand
CCCGCATTGGCCTTTTCAGCCATCAGCACGTACATGGGTACATCAAGGTACTCATGAGATCATTAAAATTTTGTGTTTACAACTGGAAACCAAAAGAAAATAAGAAGTTGAAAATGAAGCTGATGACAGGCAATGGAGAGCTACCAGTGTTGCTCAGTACAGTTTCCAGCAGGAAAACCAGGTGCCAACAGTTGCAGGAAAAGCAGGTGCCAACCTAGTTAGACAATAGAGTAACTATAAATTTTTGCACTGATGTATACTTGGAAGTGTAGTTCCGACTATGAAAGGAAATTAAAGCACTTAATTTTTCAACTTTTTCGTATTTATGTGTAAATAATGAATTGAGAAGGCATAGGTCCAACATTCAAACAAGAAATTTAAAGAATTCTTTAGCAATCTTTTTTTCCTACTGTCTGTAAGTGTAAAGAAGGCATTTGACAGAATCCATTATGTTTAAGTTTGAGCTACACTAGACATAATCAATTGAATACGTATAAAACACCCTATGTATAACTACTATATTTAAATATCTTTCAAAATTTTCTAAGGTGTAGATTGGACTCCCCCCAAGCTTCCCCAACACCTATCCCTCATGGTAGGCTCCCTATTAATCTGCGATTCAGAAATATGTTTCACTTTTAAGCCGAAGAGTGAATGCAGTTGATGAAGAAATTCAGGAGAGGAAAAAGAAAAAACAAAAGATTTGTTGTGATAACAAACAATTTTGGGAAAAAACAGGGAAAAAGTCCAAAGAGTTTGACATGTATTCCAGGAATGATACTGCAGTCTGTTCCAGACAAATGGATCCCTGTTGTCTAGATCAGAATTCTGATTCCTAAAGATGCAAGGATGGTATTGATTTTTGTGAACCATTGAAATAATTAGTTAAAATAATTAAGTATTACTTTGCTCATATCAGCAGTCATGAAGTCTTCTAAATGAAGTAAATTTCTGCAATTAGTTGTATGAGATATGCAGGGAATCTCCTTAAAAAACACTCAAAGTTATTATGAAAGACAATATTTACCCCTTTATACTACTGCTGTGAAACAGCATAATAAATTGGAACAGGTTGCAGTTCACTAGGTGAGGTAGACTGAAAATCCATTAGATTAATTACTTCTTATAAGTATAATTATGTTTACGGTATGCTAGATTTCTAGATGTCTAATGGGCTTCAAAGAAGAGCAAGGTATAATTAAAAACTTTATCTGGGAATGCAAATCGCTAAGCTTAGAAAGAGAAATTCTTCTGGTTAAGACAGGCAACAGCAGGCTTCATTTTCCCTAATTTGATACTTTGTTATCTAAATAAAGAGCTCACATTCTGCAAATCATAGCTAACAATGAAATCATGCTACGGTTAAAGAGTGAAAAACGTGTCTGAGAAAATCCTTCAAAGCGGACAGTTTCTTAGTGGGTCTAAGTTGAGGGTGCTACTGTTGTTTATACTTAGTGA
>NW_010400485.1:34408-37820 GCF_000710305.1 Buceros rhinoceros silvestris | reverse complement strand
GGCAAGTGAAAGTGCAATGATACATGCACTTATTGAGTTTATATGCAGTCAGCAGGCATGAACATTAGACAGACTTGAAGAAGAAAATATAATTTTCATTAATCCTAAAAATTGATCTAAAATAGTGTAAAAATATCAAACAGAAATAGAAGGTAATTTGAGAGGTCATCTAGGGAAGGAGGTTTACTCTGCCTTCAGTTCAATGTCTAAAAGTTCATAATATGAATATGCTAAACTTCCTTTTTAATTAATAGAATAAAATATACACTCACAATGCATAATAAACACTCACTATGCAAAATACACACTCTAAGAACAAAAAAATCAGGTAGATAATATGCCTCATTAAACATATTTCTCCTCATGGTTACTGTCTGATATATTTTAGATATCTAACATTAAACAAGATGAATCTCACCTCTAAATATCATCTCTTATTATACTGTTACAACATATATAAAATATTTTTTGTCAGATATTTGTCTAAACTTTTCTTAAACATCTCCATTTCATTCTAACTCGTAATGATGGTAGAGCCGTTCCAGTATCCTTTAACTTTAGATGAATCCATTTTGTTCCTTCTTCCCTGTTCACTGGGAAATACCATTTTAAGGTTTTTATGAACTCAGATGCAGTCACACACAAAGACTCCAAAATCTTTTTCAGAAAACCATGTTATAATCTTTTTAATCTCTCATTTACATTATTCTTTCATAGCATCTAACCCAACGTCCTTAGAGCATGTAGTTCTCTGCAGTTGAGAGTTGAGGCTGGAGTACAAATCACTAGAGCTGGGGCAAGACAGAGAGGACCTTTACATACAGTGACACAGGATACAATCAGCTCTATCCCCACATGAATTTCATTACACTTAGGGTGATAGTTTATCTGAAATCTCAGTGCGGTCACTGCCTTTTTCTAGAAAAATGGGACAGAAAACAGGAAAGCTGAATTTCCAATGATGGCACATTGTGCTAGAAGCCAGGGCAGACTACTGTTTATGGATCTGCATCTAAATGATGGGATCCAGGAGCACTTCCAAATTCCAGGAAACAAGTGATTACAGCAAAAGGATCCTTGGTATTTTTCAAAGGTAAATTGTTCCTCTCCACACACTTTCTTTCCCTTGTCCAGACTTCTTACTCTGTTTTTTACTGAAAGAGAAACCAAGTGAAAGGGAAGGAAAGTAAGTATGATTTGCTTCAGCTGGTGCACTGATGTAGAAGATTGAATGAAAAAGTTGGACTGCAGGACACGTTATAGAGCGTATTGTTCCTGTAGTTAGATGAAACCTTCTCAGTTTATTTTAAGATCTTTGCAGCTTCGATACAAAAGGGCGCCTGCAAAATTATCAGACAGTTTCCTGGCAAACAAGATCTTACTGCTTTGCAATTTTAAGTCTTGGAACAAAACTGGAATAATCCAGGCACAGGATCAGGAATCCTAGGTCTTACTTTGGTGCCAAACCAATCTTTAATCAACATACTCTTTTTTCAATGGTAGTCACAAGTATGGTAATATTTAATCCATGTAATATATTTTATTTTGACCACAACTAAATCTTGGGTCTCATCTATAGACTTTTGAAGCTGCGTAGTTACTTGTCTTTTCATTCACACCATTTCATTCAGATTCCTGGCTCCCTTACAGAGAACTGCTTTAAAAGAAGGTTGGAAATGAGGTATTTGTTGAGGAACAAAATAATCCAAAATAGAGGCAATATTTTTTTCTTTTTTTTCTATACAAATACTTAACAGATTGCTGAAAAACAGGCAGACTGAAGAAAAAACAAAAACCAAAACAGAGAAAGAAAGACCAATTCAGGTGGCTTTTATTTCTAAACTTATCACTATTACTTCTCACTCTTCTCCTCTTTCTTTAATGGGAGTATGATAACATTCAATGTGTTTATTGGTATTATAATCAGGCCATTCTCTTGTTTAGAGCTGCTGAATGTGTTTATATTCTGCAAATAAATTTATCAATTTAATTTAAGTAGAGACAAAGCAGGCCATTGAGTTGCTCCTTCTCATAAAGCTGTCTGTTAGTAGCAGTCTAAATTGACAAGTAATTGACCTCCTTGTGTCCCTCTCAGGAAAAATGTGAAAACTGACTTAACCAGGTTAAGCTATGCAATCATATTGATGTGAGAGTATGCTTTATCATCTGATTGCACATGCATGTCAGATGCTTTTAGGATGAGCATCAAAAAATAAAAGATACAGAAAAAGAACATCCTTCTGTAGAGAATATTTGTTTCTCTCAGGGTCTCAAAGTCATATAAAGGATGCTATAGACAACTATCAGTATACTTCTGTGCAAAATACTGCTGCACCCTCAGTTTACTAAAATACACTGAGCTGGTCACTGAATATTAAAATACACATTCAAATTATGCTGAATCCTACTAAAATCCCTCCCTAGAATCTTTTTGTAAGAACCAGTAGTGTCTTAGATTCTTCCTGTGCCTTGTCTCCATAAATATGTTTAAAGTATCATCTCCACCAAGCAGAATCAAGGGATATATACTAATACTGAATTAAGTTTATTATATCAGAATGTGGGGTCTATTGAGAACACCTTATTTTCAATAATAAGGAACCTTTAATAAGGAACCAATGCTGACATGTTCATTTTACATTTAGGTTTTAGCATTCTAATTTACAGTGCTTAACATTGAAAATTGGCATTTTAAGAAGGCTGTGATTAAGTTCAGTGTAAGACATGGACCGCACACTAAAAGACATTGGTATGAATTGTGAAAAGGTCTTAATCTGCTAAACTGATACAATGTGTGAAAAATATGAATTCTAGACCTAGTCAATTTTTCCATAGAAGTATTCTTGATTTAAAATGCTTCAGATAGGTTTCTTCTAGATAGGAATAAAATAGAATATTTCAGTTCAAATAAACCTACAACAATCATCTAGTCTAGCTGCCTGACCAATTCAGGTCTGACCAAAAGTTAAAGCATGTTACTAAGAACATTGCCCAAATGTCTCTTAAACACTGACAGGCTCGGGGCATAACCACATCTCCGCGAAGCCTGTTCCAGTGTTTGACCATCCTCTTGGTAAAGAAATGCTTCCTAATGTCCAGTCTAAAGCTCCCCTGGTGCAGCTTCGAGCCATTCCCACACATCCTGGCATTGGACATCAGGAGGAAGAAATCAGCACCTCCCTCTCCACTTCACCTCCTCGGAAGCTGTAGAGAACAACGAGTTTACCCCCCAGCCTCTTTCCCACCAAACTAGATGAGTCCAAAGTTGTTAGCTGCTCTTTATAGTACATTCCTTCCATTGCTTTCACCAGCTTTGCTGCCCTCCTCTGGATGCATTCAAGGACCATCACATCCTTCTTAAACTGTAGGCCCCAGAACTGCCCACAGTACTCAAGGTGAGGCCGCACCAACA